>NW_018022039.1:6338-28660 GCF_002006095.1 Pseudomyrmex gracilis
TATGATAAAATTCTTAAATGTATCTAAAATTTTTTAATATATTTTAATGTTAAAAATATATATCTTTATGTATCTTTAAAATTATAGAACTATAAATATGCTTTATACAAGTTTAAATTTATTAATAAAGTTTCTTTTTCTCTGGTGTTCTTTCTAAATGTACAATAAAAAAAAATTGAATGATCTTTTATGTAATCACGTTTTAGTAACGAAAAGTAACGATTCTATACTCGTTACTTCTAAGGAACGGTAACGCGTCACTTTTTACAATCGATAACGAGTAACGGTAACGAGTTACTTTTTTCAATGGATAACGAGTAACGGTAACGCGTTACTTTTTAGAAGTAACTGTCCCAACCCTGCTAGTACATAACTGACACAAAATTACTGATGATATTTGTGTCGAGGATAGCCAGTAATAATTTTCTGTAAAAGACGTCGTTCACATTTCAGAGAGAATATTGTATTTTTTCATGTACTTTTTTAAATATCATCGAAATTTCGAATGTAGAGGTAGAGTTTACTTATGTTTCTGAAATAGAGGATAATTTAATAATTAGGTCTAATAGCTTTGCAGTCTGAGTGCAAGAGCTACAAACAAAGAGATCACGAGTTTAAATTCATTCAACACATTTGAATTTTTTCCGGGTCGATTTTTTCTCTTGAGTATATAAGCTGAAAGGCAAACAGTATCATGCTTCCAAAAAATAAGGATAAAAAATATTTCTTACAGAAATGCTGGGTTATATTACTATTGCCAATATACTAGTATTTTAGTAATAAAATTGTTCTATTATTTTTCTGTAAGAGTTCTAAACAATTACAAAACTTTTTTTCGAAAAATATTAATGTAAAAAATATGGTTTTTATACACAGAGAGAACGGTTTCTTTAAATTTAATAATCCGATTTGTTTGACTCATATTTGTTGCATTCAAACAACATAATTTTATACCAAATATTATTTCGTTGGAATAAATTATTTTAAACATTTGTATTGTTTCCGTCAAATAATTTGAAAAAAAACAAAAAACAAACAATTTTGTTGAATGAAAATTATATTAACAATTAAAGCTTATTGAAGCTCGATAAGTTACTAAACTAAGAAATATAATTACGGTTATCCGAGCCGATCGCAAGATGTTGTGCGGAAAACTGCGTATATATATAAAAATTTACACGCGAACAAATATATATATGCATATATATATATATATACGCAGTTTTCCGCACAACATCCTGCGATCGGCTCGGATAACCGTAATTATATTTCTTAGAAAATTATATTGTTATGTTAAAATAAATCAAATTATTTGACGGAAACAATACAAATGTTTAAAATAATTTATTCCAACAAAATAATATTTTATTTGGTTTTAATAAGCATTTAATGAAAAAAATCATTTTGTAACATAAATATAACATAAAATATATTTGATTTAAATATAGCATTGTTTGAGACAAAAAATTTCGCGTTGTACAAATGTACTTTAAATTATAAGAATAATGAATAATTAATAATAATAAGAAAAATATTTTTATGTATTGTTGCAGATACATTGCACAGTAATAATTTTAATAAAATATTAATTTAAAGAAATAATAAATAAAATGCGTATAGGATAGCTTGAGAGAATAAGTAGATAAAAATAATCACATTTTAGTAAGGAACAAGTAGTCTTGCGGATTGAGTGCAGGGGCTGCGAATACGACGGAGGCGTCTTGAGTTCGCCGCTATTATCTTAGGATTTTTTCAGGTTCAGTCTCTTTCAATAGAGTTCATTGGTTGATTGGCAAGATGGAATCTCGGGCCTCCACAAATTACTTTCGAGTAAAATATCGAAGTTGTGTGAAGGCGCAAGCCGCGCAAAAAGTTTTTTTTTTATTGAAGTTTAAGATTTATTTAACAAAATACTTTGTTTGAAATTCAAACGATCGGAATGTTTAGTTCAAAATCAAGAATGTTTGGACTATTCTAATAAAATAATTTGTTTAGATTTAACAAAATTTGTTAAATCTAAAAATACCGTTCTCTCTGCGTATTCTGTAAAAGTTCTTGGAATGTTCTACACATATCCTGTAAGAATCCTTGGAACGTCTCACATAATAGCCTAAGGATAATTCAGGGACTAAAAAGGGCGCTCATTTGCTCTTCTTCAGGACATTCAGAGGAGATCCTGGGATTAAAATAGGATATCCACAGGATATCTGTTTTGTCCGTATAAGATGTCCTTTGGAGTTTCAGAGGACGTCCATGTGCTATTTGGGTGTTTTTGTCTCTCGACATGAAACTTCATGTATTTTCCGGTAACTCGACAAAAAATGGACCTAAAATGTTAAATAAACAATTAGCTGCAGAAATCTGTCTTGTTATAATATTAAACATTTTCAATATACAAATATATAATACAAAGTTTAATTTTTTTGAAATAATAGGTAATATTATTTTTTATTATTATTAAGTAGTCTTCCACACTACCCTTGAGGTGCCACTAATAGCGCGTTAGGTTTTTTAACGTGGACCTTCGCCTGTAGCCCTATTCTATCACATTTTATTTCATATCATTTTACTTCTAAATATGGATGTCTGACAGAGAATGCCAGACAAACTAAGGTTTGAACACATTTATGTATAGATGTGGATGTCTGACAGAGAATGCCAGACAAATTAAGGTTTGAACACATCTATTTATAGATGTGGATGTCTGACAGAGAATGCCAGACAAACTAAAGTTTGAACACATCTATTATTTATAGATGTGGATGTCTGACAAAGAATGCCAGACAAACTAAGGTTTGAACACATCTATTTATAGATGTGGATGTCTGACATAGAATGCCAGACAAACTAAAGGTTGAACAGATCTATTTATAGATGTCGATGTCTGATATGAAATGCGAGACAAATCAATATTTTACATATTACATCTAGAGATGTAAATGTCTGACATATAGAATATCAAACAAAATAATATTTTAAACATTTGTACTGCACATATTAGACGTGGAAGAACCAGCATTTTCACTATTATCAGCAGCATATAAAGTCTTAAATGACTTTTCTGTTGTTTAGGACATACGAAGTGCAAACCCTTACGAAAAAGAACTACTGCCGATTACATATAAATAAAGTCAGTAATATAAATATTACTGATAATCGCATAAGAATATTATTAGGTATTACAGGAATCACTGAGAATATACCTGGCAATTACACAGAATGCCAGTAATTTTTTTGTACCACTGCCGCAATATATTACTGCCAGTAGTTCTTTTTCGTAAGGGAATTGTCCGATGACATGAGTGACAAATGTTTATCAGTAATTTTTATGTTTATAGCTGTTTCCTTCCTCGCTTTCAATGCTGATTTTATTGCGCATGTAGCATTAACAGTGCCAGGCAAAAGTTTATTCCGTTTTTTGTCTTTATATCTGACAGGAAGGAAAAGATTCGTTCTTTCATTTAAAAGAGACTTTAAATTGGGATATTTTTGTGTACACAGCGCGTCAAAAATTCGCAAATTAGGCGCGGAGATCTAGGGACAAAAAGGGCGGTTTTTTTAAGAGATAAATAACGCGACACAGTTGTGGATAAACGATTGCTACTAGTTAGCTGGTACAGTGCTCGTTAGTGCTATTTATCCCTAAGAGAAACCGCTTCTTTTGCCTCTAGACTCTCGCGTCTACTCCGCGAATTTTTGACGCGCTGTGTACATAAGAAAAATTTGTTTCCACATGTCATCAAATTTTAATTGAGACAAATAATAGTTTTGTGCTTTTGTAAAATTCCGATGTAAAGCAAACCATTCTTTTCTTAAACTATTGTCGTCAAACCCACCGAAAGTTTGGGCGACAAAAGAAACGTCAGTAAAAGAAGCTTCTCTATTAGTCTTATATAAAGTCATGTCCGACTCAAAAACTTTTAATTTTGATAAAAATATATCGTTTATTGGTAATCTTTTACAAATTTCTTCAGCAGCTGTTACGTAAAATTTCAAACAATTATCTCTAACATTAGCAACTACGTCTGCGTGTCCTTGCCCGATTAATGCTTCAAGATATTTGTTACACTCTTTTCCTAAGTTTACTTTACTTAAAGATTTGTGATTTTCTTTACTGTGAGACGAGCGGGAAACGTAGAACATGTCGCGCATCCACGTGTCTACAATAAACACATCGAAGCTTTCATTTTTACTGCCAATCGACGTTATGATGTAACATAAAAATATATATTACACAACTTGTAAAATACGAAATTAGAAGAGCTTATATTAATTATCATAATACATAAAACTTTAATGTTATTAAACTTATGCTACACAAAGATTTATACTCAATCTGTATATTTAAGAGTATATACGAGTATAATATTTATATATTTATATTTTTTTCCGAGATTTACAGTGTTAAAAAAAGTATGTAATATTATTGATGTTAGTAAAACATCTCAAGATGCTTTATATATTTTTCATAATAATTAAATATGAGTAAACTGCAAAAATTTAAAAGGTTTTAGATTATTGACGAACATTTAACTTACATAAAGAAAATTTATAGTGTTCATTTTTATATATTTTTGTTTTGTAAATTATGATAGAGAGAGAAAGAATCTACGTTTTACAGATATATAAATAATCTTAAAGTATTTAAATCATACTATACGAATTCATTAATTAATATATTATATTCAGATTGTTACGTCCTGGACTCCACGGACTCTTTCATTTTGCAACGGAATATAATTATTAAGTCTAACGGTAATTCTAAGAAATAATCTTTGTAACGAATTCTCGGAAAGAGAAACGAGAGCCAGCCGAGATAAGGTAGATAGGATTAAACCGAACGACGCATTACAAAGAAAACCTAGCTGGACGACATATGACAGACAGACTCTCGCCGAACAACGTACTATACACTATCGAGCCTAGAGCACCTGGATTAATAAACAAACCTTATCGATCTTTGAGAAGAAATTTTAACGGACGATAGCCCTTTGTAGAAGCGCGAACACTCGCGATTCCCGGCAACCCGCTACAGTTCTCGTAACTCTAGAAGGGAAATCGTAAATCAAGAAGCTGGAGCCGCTCACATAGCGCATATAAACAAGATAAGGCACGTACAGATAACCAAGATTTAAACAAACGATAGCCCTACCGATCCAGGAAATCAATCTCGGAGAGAGGTTTCGCTTCCGAAGAGCTGATGAATGAGAAGTCGGGATTTTGAAGGAAGACGACAAGAAGGGGAAACCAGAAAAACCCGCATATAAAAGGGTCTTAGATCGGGCAATAAAAATCATTCAATCAATCAGTCATCTTCATTAGCATTATCGAAGTCTTTAGTCAGCTCAATTTTAACTTAGTTCAAAATCACAGTCAATATATTAGAATCAGTGATCTTTAATCGACCGACCGATCTTCTCATTCTGCGAACCTCTGAGGTGGACCGCTACTCCTTTTCCGATCTTCCGCGAACAATTGCAAAATCTGAGGCGAAACAATAACCGCAAGGAACCCCCGAGTAAACCACGGTCGCGAAACCAGCATCTACTCATTCTATCCTATCGAAGCAGATCACCGAGTATTGTAAGTCTCATTATTATCGACACAAGCACTCGTATATTTTACACTTCGACAATGAGCGGCAACCAGAATCATCAATTAATTCCCAATACACAACGTAACAATTCCATGCATAATAATATCTATTGTAAATATTTGTCCGAACAATAATTCGATAATTCAATCTACTTTTGAATTGATTATTTTCATTTGCTACTTATAGTCAAAGGAACAGCGCCTATGTTTAAATAAAATTTTCCGAACAATAGACTCTCTCATTTTACGATCTCTTGCGGAGACGGATCCGACCGACGACCCGTAGCTAATGTCCGTGTATTCTGCAAAGAAATGATTTCTTGTAAACACACCCCGGACTCGATATTCTCGATTAACTCTAATCCAGCTCAATAATCTCGATGTCACTTCACCAAAACATTCCACCGCTTGCAACAATACGCGGAGATCTCTTTAATAAGATATGTTATCGAACACGAATCGTCGCAATCGAGACTGTACGTGCCAATTTGAAGCAAATTCATACGGAGCTTACTTATGTTTTCCTTTAGTTATTATTATTGTTTTAACATATCTACTTGAATAAACTATGATAATATTTGTAATAAATCCGGCTTTAATTACTTTAACTCTTATGAACCTCGTCTAACTAACAAACTACTAGTAAACCACACTCATTAAACAACCCGTTCATTCCTCGTTAAATCGCGTAGTTCCGTCCTTGGTAATTGAGACTCGTGTCTTAGACCTAAAAAGGAACCGACGAGTGAGAATTAGACAGAGAAAAATCGGGTAACCCCGTTGGCCTGTTTGCGTTGCCGAACTGTCTCGCTCGACCCCGTGCATTCCTGACTTCCTTCTTTGTGTTAGTGTGCCGAGATAGACTTCACGTTCGCTTGAATGTGTCAGTGCGTCTGTTGCGTACTATCACTAACGCCCGACTGTAATCATAAGCTCAGGACGTAACACAGATAATATGTTAAATAAATTAAATACTTTCAGATTACGCATCTGTAAAATGAAGATTCTCGTTTTGTAATTTACAAGTTATAAATATATTAGAATTAATAAATATATTAGAATTAATACTAATAATATATTTTTACATATTAAATGTTTTTTAATATTCTAAAAACTTTGAAATTATTACAGTTAACTTATATTAAAAATCATTAAAAATATAATAACTATCTTGAGATGTTAAACCTATCATTATCAATAATATTATGTACTTTTTCCAAGACTTGTAAATCTTGGAAAAGCATTTTACGTTATCATATGTAACAAGCGCGCGTGGCGTGAACATGCCTCCGTCGCTTGTCTTATAGCGAGCTTGGTGGAAAAAAGACGGAACATAGTATGTCCGCACTTTTCCACGAGCCGAAGTGCTGAGCGTCACGCACACGGACGGTGGTTCTCGCTTGTGTGCGTGCTCTCACTACCTCAGTGCTCATGGTGCTGACCGGTCAAATCTTTCATCACTGGATTTCAGATCTTGCTCCAGTACCCTCTTAACTGCTCAAAACTGTGAATATCTCGCGTTTCAAAATCCAGCAAAACTTGTCCTTGCAGCTTAGTGCAAAGTATAGCTTTCAGTACTACCTTTTCGTCAACCGGGTTTACACTTTTTATTGCGTACGTACACGCACTCAAAAACTCACGCAGTTGTGTCCAGTGATGAAAGATCTTGCAGGCTAGCACCAAGAGCACCGAGGTGGTGAGGGCACGCACACAGCGAGAATCGCCGTCCGTGTGCGTGACGTCACGCTCGGCTGTTCGGCTCGTGAAAGAGCGCAGACATACTATGTTCTGCCTCGTTTCCACCAATCTCGCTACGCGAGCAAGACACTGAGGCTAGAAAGCAATGTTTCGTTGCACGCTTAACGTAGCGTATGACAATATGACAACGCATAATGCTTTTCCATGACTTACAATCTTGGAAAAAGTAGATAATATTATTGATAAGGATGAGTTAAACAACTCAAGATGCATTTATTATTACATTTTTATTAATTCTTATTAAAAGTATAATATGAAGTAAATATTTTGAGATTATATGTCTGAAAAATGTAGATTCTTTCTCTTGTTATAATTTATAAAACAAAAATATATATATATATATAAAAAGAACACTAATAACTTTCAATATTCAAAAAGCTTTTGAATTTTTTTAGTTAACTCATATGTAATAATTTAAAAATATATATATATAATGCATCTTGAAATGTTTTACTATCATCAATAATATTACGTACTTTTTCCAAGACTGTAAATTTTGGAAAAAAAAATAAATATGTAAATATTGTACATCTTTTAAAGAAAAATTGTGTGTAAAGTTTTGTGAGACATAAGTTAAATAAAAACATTGATTTAATGTTATATGATATTTAATATATAGGTTTTTAATCTCCTTTTTTACACAAATTGTTTAATATATATTCTCATATTAAATCGTTACATCGATCGAGCAGCAAAAATAAAAGTTTAGATGTGTTTAGACACGTGGACGCGCATTCAATGTTTCTCGCTCGTCTCACACATCGAGATTTCCATGTTGGTGACATCGCAATTTGTGGAATCAATAGACAACAATGTAATTTTTCGAAATACATGAAATGTCATGCATTTCCCTATAGAAAATGAACCGAAAATATTAAATAAACTTTGTTACAGACATCTTTCATGTTACAATATTAAACATTTTCGCAACAATTATGTAATATATAAGTTTTATGTTTTGCAATGATTATAGGTAATATTATAAAGAAATGGTCTTCCGCAGTACCCAGGAGGTGCCACTAATAGCGCGTTAGGTTTTTTAACGTGGACCTTCGCCTGTAGCCCTATTCTACCATATTTTATTTCGTATCTGTTAGGTTTTTAAATATAGATGTCGGATATATAGAATGCTAGACAAACCAAAATTTTACGCAAAAATTATTTTTAGATGTCAATGTCGGATATTTAGAATGCCAGACAGACTAAGATTGAAGCACATTTAGTATTTTGAGATGTAAATGTCGGATTTCCATACATATTTCTTATTTTTATATGTAAATGTCGGATATAGAGAATGCCAGACATCTAAGGTTTAAACACATTTATTAATAAAAAATATGACTATTTGACATAGAATGCCATACAAACTAAAGCGTTAACACATTTAGTATTTATAGATGAAGATGTACAATATGCTATAATGCTAGACAAACTAGTATTACTTATAATACTGTTACGTCCTGAGCCTATGGTTACGGTCGGGCATTACGCAACAGTTGGTGGTACGCAACAGACGCACTGACACATTCAAGCGAACGTGAAGTCTATCCCGGCACAAAGAAGGAAGTCAGGAATGCGCGGGTCGAGCGAGACAGTTCGGCAACGCAGACAGGGCAACGGGGTTACCCGATTTTCTCTGTCTAACGTATTCTCACTCGTCGGTTTTTAGATCTAAGACGCAAGTCTCAATTACCAAGGATGGAACCACGCGATTTAATGAGGAATGAACGGGTTGTTAATTGAGTGTGGTTTATTAGTAGCAGTTTGTTAATTAGACGAGGTCCATAAGGGTTGAATTAATTAAAGCCGGATTTTGTTATAAAAATATTAACATAATCGTTTATTTAAATAGATTGTTAAAACAATAATAATAACTGAAGGAAAACATAAGTAGATTCCGCATGAATTTTCTTTAAATTGGCACGTACAGTTCAGGTGCGACGGTTCGTGTTTTATATCGATTATTATTAAAGAGATCTCCGCGTATAGTTACAAGCGGCGGAATGATTTGTTTTAGTAATATCGAGATTATTGAGCTGAATTGAAGTTAATAGAGAATCTTAAGTCCGGAGTGCTTTTACGAGAAATCATTTCTTGTCAAAATACACTGACACTAGTTAGTTACGGGTCGTCGGTCGGATCCGTCTCCGCAAGAGATTGTAAAATTAGAGGGTCTATTGTTCGGAAGATTCTATTTTTACATAGGCGCTGTTGCTTTGACTATGAGTAGCACATCGAGATAATCAATTAAGAGTAAATTACTATCATGGAATTATTGATTGGATAAATGTTCACGATTGTTATTACGGTACTCGGAATCATTACATTACGTTGTGTATCGAGAATTAGAATTGGTTGTAAGAATTGATGATCTTGACTGCTGCTCATATCGAAATGCAAAAGGCGTATGAGTCTGTATTAGTGAGACTTACAATGTACTCGGTGATATACTTTGGTGGTAGCGATACTGGAAATTGGCAAAGTTGCTCGGTGATTGGTCGTAGTTGTTCCGGTTGAATTCACGCTGCTCGCAGATGATCACAAGGGGAGTCGGCGGGACCCTCAGCAGGTTCGACGAATGAGAAGTTTGCGAAATTTCTTTGATTCAAATTGACTGACCGATTGATTGTTAATCACTGACTCTATCGCGAGAAGCTACTCTTTGAAGATCGGACTGTGTTGGAAAACTGCGTACTGATTAATTAATGCCAGAACGAAGAATGAATATGAATGCTTGCTCGATCGAGCATCCAGGGCTTTTATACCCGCGGGTTGATCTCCCCTTCTCCATCGTCTTTTCTCGAAATTTCACCCTCTCGTTCGTTGACCGCCGGGGCAAAGACCTTTTCCTCTTTCTTTCGATTCTCCGGATCGATAGGATCATCGTGCGTTTAGGTCTCGCTTATCGGTATGTGGCCTATCTTGTTTATATCTGCGAGTCGCAACTCTAGCCCTTTGATTTTCGATTTCCTTTCCAGAGTCGCGAGAGCCGCTGCGTCATGCCCAAAATTTCCGAGCGCGTAGCTTGCGTATAGAGAGTCTTTGTTCATCGCATTCCTTTCTGAGAGACGATAACCTTTGCTCATCGATACCGATTAGATTTTGTTTATAATATGACGTCCGGCTAGGTTTGTTTATAACATGGCACTGGTTCGGACTTGTCTATCTTATCTCGGCTGGCTCTCGTTTCTCTTTCCAGGATTTCGTTACAAGAATTATTTCTTAGAATTATCGTTAGACAATAATTATATTCCGTTGCAAAAAATGAAAGAGCCCGTGGAGTCCAGGACGTAACAGTTTAGACTTACTACTTGCTGTAATTTTTTGATGGAGAGGTCTCGGCTGCTGTGCGAAAACTTTTATCGTTCCTTGTCTTACTGCGAGTTAGAAATCAAATCCGTCGGCTCATCGTGGCAATATCCAGTGTCTAAACTGATTATAATTTGTTTACTGCCACTGGCCGACTTTTCGTTCTCCATCCAGGAAGTTTACGTCTAAGATTACAGTTAGTTACGATTTTTAGGACCGGCATACCGTTCCCACGTTGCAAAAAAAAAGGGACCGTGAAGTCTATGACGTAACAGTATCATTTATATTATTATATTTATACAATTGTTTATATTTATATTCATAGGTAATATTTTTGCGCATCAAAATACTTAAAACAAGTGGAAAACATATTATGTTGCATATTAACGATGCGATGAGAAAGCTTATATATATGTATCTTGTGTGTGAATTATCTGACAAGGAGAGCGCACGATGTGTGACCAATCGATTTCGCCGAAACTTTTTGTATCGATAGGTCACTATGCCAAGTGTTACAAGGTAAGCGCATAAGACGCAGTACTCAAGCGTTCGCGAAAAAATCGCAATTAAAAATTTTTGAGCGATTTAAGTAAATATGAAATAGAGCGCTTTACCGAAGTGCGCGTGGCGCAGCGGTAGCGCGCTGGACTAATAGTGGCGGTAAAATGCTGCTGGTTCGAGTCTCGGTGAGTAATTTTTTTTTTTTTTTAAATACAATTACTTTGTATATTATAATGCAATTGTTATTCAAACTGAATGTAATTAATAAATTTTTTATTGTGTTTATAATTAATAATAACATCGGAAGATTAGTGCTATACAAATAAATGTGAAACGTGTTTTTTATAAAGCAGCCACATGTTCTTATAGCATTTGACCGTTACTTTCGAAGCAGGTAGAAAACAATCTTTTCTGCGTTTCGATTCACTGCCTATATTGAAAATCTATATTTTACATTACTTGTTATGTGTTATGTGTTTTCTTTGGCTGCGTTTGGAGAGCGTGCTATCAGCGCTGCTGCATCATTTTATTTTTATTATTTATTAGATATCTTTGTAAAACAAAGATAGAATGACGCAACAGCGCTGATAGCGTCCTCCCAGAACGCAGGCTTATTCTGTTACAAAGAATAAGAAAAGAAGATGAAGTTCGTTACACAGTAACGAAAATGATTTTGTCCACGCTAGTAGAAACGACAGAACGAAAAAGAAAAGTATACGAAAAAACAGAAATGGAATGTGCATCAAGTTCGTCATCAGAACAGGAATGTGATGTTAATTCACTTTACAGTGACGTATCAAAATTACAATTAAAAAATGTTATGGTGTATTTGGAAAACTTACTCATTGAAAATGATCTTATGGCCCGAGAATCATCTGGAACAATTAACAATGAAGCAATACAAATGGACGAACATATGTATACATCTATTGTTGAAATGTTGGGCAACATGTTTTTTGTGGATACAGAGGAATTAATTACAGCAGAATGTGACGACAAAGAATGTCAATTTAAAGAGGCAGAAGACGATCATTCCGACGATTATTCTGATCACTATACTAGAAAGAGAAAAAGAAACTACAGCAACAGAATACATTTCTCTGAAATATAAAATTAAAATCGTCAATGTGGCCACGGAGCATCCAAACTGAACTCTCAAAACTTTACAAAAAAAAGGAGGTACACGTTTAAAAAGCATGAAACTTTTATATAGATGGAAAGAGGATATTAAACATGGAGGAACGACAAGAGACAAATACGCTATCATTAACTCCTGGACATATAATCGCTTTATAGAAGCTAGAAATAGTTATCAGCAAGTGACGACAAGAAATTTACAACAATGGGCGCTGAGCGCTGCAAGTCAATTCAACGATTTGAATTTTAAGGCATCTGATCGGTGGGTCACAAACTTTAAAAAGGAGCACAGGATTAGACAAAGAAAAATTACAAAATTTGTATCCGCAAAAGAAACAAAAACAATAGACGAGATATTAGCTGCAGCAGATATTTTCCATACACAGATAAAAGTATTAATTCCTAATTTTTACAAGGATTTCATTATCAACACAGACCAAACAGGTAAATAATAATTTCTTTACAATATGACATATAATACCCCTTGTAACTTTACTTTAAATAATATATTTAAAAAATAAGTAATGATATATTTATAAATCTGTTTAATCACACAATACATATACTTGTATGTTGCAGGATGTCAGTACCAATCAACGTATGACAGAACTTTATCTCTACGAGAGACGAAAGCAATTTTTGTACAAAAGAAAAGTATTAATAAGATAAGTCATACGTACACAGCACAATATGCGATTACTATGTCTGGCAAATTATTACCGTATGTATTCATATGTTTACAAGAAGCGACAGGTGTGTTCGGACCAAAAGTACAACAAAATGTTGATGAATATGTTAAAATGTATACAAATGTTGTAGTGACATGCTCAGAATCCGGAAAATTTACAACACAGTTATATACACGATTTTTAAAAACAGTAATATCACANTACGTAAAAAAAGAGAAATTTCTTCTATTGATAGATTCGTGGGGCGGACAAACAAATCCTGCATTATATGACGAAATTTTTGTAGACGATGACAATACAAGTACATGTAGCATTAAAGTGGTTTCACCAAAATGCACACCGTTATGTCAACCATGTGATGTTTATTTTTATAGACAAATAACAAACTTTATCAAGCGTCTGCAAAACTGTACAACCTTAATAGAACAACAGCGCGAAATATCATCTTGCGAGGATTGTATCAAAATTCACTCTGTTATACATCATCAATTGTCCGCTCCAATTTTTGCAAATATGGTAAAATATGCGTGGTTCGCGTCCAAATTAACAGATGAAAGAGAAGTCTTTATGAATGTAAATGAAGTTTGTTTCCCATTAGATATTTTAAAAACACCTTGTGAATGTAAAAATGCAGCATTTGTACGATGCGCACATTGTCGAAAAAATTATTGTTTTCATTGTTTCAATGATAAATTTCATCAAGCAACATATAATGTGCCTTCTTGCAGTTAAATAAAACACGTTTCACATGTATTCGTATAGCACTGATTTTTCCGATGTTATTATTAATTCTAAACACAATAAAAAATTTATTAATTACATTTATTTTGAATAACAATTGCATTATAATATACAAAGTAATTGTATTAAAAAAATAAAATAAAAAATTACTCACCGAGACTCGAACCAGCAGCGTTCTACCGCCACTACTAGTCTAGCGCGCTACTGCTGCGCCACGCGCTTTTCGGTAAAACGCTCTATTTCATATTTACTTAAGTCGCTCGAAAATTTTTAATTGCGATTTTCTCGCGAACGCTTGAGTAGTGCGTCTTATGCGTTTACCTTGTAACACTTGGCATACTGACCTATCGATACAAAAAGTTTCGGCGAAATCGATTGGTCACACATCGTGCGCTTTCCTTGTGAAACTCACGACAAGCGTTACAATATTTGACTTCGCTTGTGAATCTAACGAAAGACGGGAAGAACGCGAGAACCAACGATTAGTCTGTCTCAGTCTAAAAGAAAGACGGGCGAACCGACCGAGAGACAAAGAAAAAGATACATATATCTATCCTTGTCGTCCGACTAGATGGCGCTACCTTCTGGACAGCGTAGCAGACGACAGCGGCCGAGTAGCCGATTCTAAGGTTACGCGGCGGTTAAGCATCCTCTTAACCATAGACTTATATAATAGACGGAACATTCGTGTAAGAGGAGCTGAAGTCTTCGTTAAAAGAGACAGAAATAGTCGTGGAGTTGTTCTCTTCTTTTCTAGCAGTGAGTTGATTGGTGGCCGAGAGCAACGAAGATAGAGTTCGAGAGTCAGTTGAGAGAAAGTGATAGTGAAAGGTGATAGCATAGACTTGTGAGATGATTGGTTCCCCACCATCTTATTGTAAGAGAGAGAGACAACTACTCCAGCACTATCTCTGTCCTTTAATGTTGTTCTCAACTTCGTCATATAAATGTTCCGTCTATTATATAAGTCTATGCTCTTAACACGTTGTATTATAATCCCACGCATTACGCCGGTTACTCGTCGACGGGAAATTTGTCGCGAGCCGCTAAACCAAATTACTTGCGCGAGGACGTTGTTCGCTGGCTTTGTTCGCAAGATGCTTACACTCTACATCGTCCTGCGCGGCGAAAATTTCCCCGACTGCATTACAACGTGACGAATATTGACGATCTCTGGGAGGCTGATTTGATAGAATTGCAAACTTTGCGAAACTATAACGACGGATATTGCTATTTACTGACGGTTATCGATGTTCTCAGCAAATTCGCGTGGGTGGAACCGTTGCGAGACAAAACAGGTGCTCAAGTCCTTCGCGCGTTTCAACGCGTGTTCTTGAAAAGTTGCGGACGAAGACCCATATATCTGCAAACCGACAAAGGTAAAGAATTTATCGCGCATTTGTTGCAAAAGTTTCTCAAGAAAGAAAGAGTTCGTTTCCGCGTGGCGCGTAATTCTGACGTTAAAGCAGCCGTGTGTTTCAATAGAACGCTAAAAGAGCGCATGTGGCGCTAATTCACGCACAAAAACACGAAACGTTACCTCGATGTCTTGCAAGATATCGTGCACGCGTACATAAAACCATACGCCTCACTCTTCCATACACATGAAACCTGCGAATGTTACGACGGAAAACGCAAATATTACGTGCGAAAACACGTGGCATTGCTGGAAAAAACAGCGACTCGAAGCGAAAGCAGTTAAATACTCCGTCAGCGATTTTGTAAGTGTCAGTAGAGCGAAAGTCGCCTTTGCGAAGGGATACGAGGCCAAGTGGAGCGAAGAGATATTTCGAATTCATCGTGTTCTCGAGTGGCGAAATCCGCGCGTTTACGAACTGAGTGATTTAGCGGATGAAGTTGAAAACGGAATTTTCTACGTGCAAGACCTGTTTCCTGTTGTTAAAAATCTACAAGAAGAAACTTTCATCGTTGATTGGGTGATAAAGAGCAAAGATCGGAGATGTAATAGGCAACTGCTAGTCAGTTGGCAGAGTTATCCGTCTAAATTCGACTTGTGGATTCCGAGTTTAACAACGCTTTCACAACAAGGCGACGACAATGATGATGACAATGGAGAAACACTTTTTCGTAGTTTTCCCGAGCAATAGCAGTATGCTTTACTTCCCGCACATTACCACATTGTGTTTTACTACACAATTACTCCGCCGTATAGATTTGCAAGAAAAATGGAAAGTTGCTCTTACCAATATTCGGTTTCCTTCTAGTTTTTTACATTTATGCGCGGATGAAACTCTGATAACACTCGCGAATACTTTTCTTAATGGAGATGTTTTGTCAGTTAACATTCCAATATCATCAGGACTTTATTCTTCAGAAGCTGGTCTTATACAAGCTATAAATAGTTTGTGCTCTCGAGAAAAATTGCATATTACATGGTCACTGAATCCGCTATATAGTAATAAAGTTTCTATATCGCTTACATGTAAAGAAGACAAATGCAATCAAATTTATATTGTAAAGCTTAGCGACAAATTGCGTCGTATACTCGGATTTGAGACAACCTCTGTTAATACACCTTTCGTAGTAGACAGGGTTGCCGGTGTTGACAGTTTTGAACCTAACCAATCAGCTTGGCCCTGTTATCCTCAACAAGTTATTTGTTTATTGTGACATTTGCGAGTCATACATACCCGGAGGTGCGCTAACACCGCTTCTTCGAATAGTTACTAATAATACCACGAATAAGTACGGTTCTAATCAGGTGAAATATTACTCGTCTGGAAATTATATTCCGCTTCGTAAAACAACTTTCCGCGTGATATAAATAGATATAAGAGATCAGTTTGGTAAATTTATTTCATTCGAATTCGGCACGTTGACGGTAACGTTACACTTTAGACGCGTATTCGAGTAGAGATAATATGGCTCATTATATGGAATATTACGCAATGTAGAGCGGGTGCAGCATTCCGAAGTTTTCGCGGGATCGACGTATCAGCATTGTCACGGTATCGGAAGCTTTCTCGGCGGATTGTTCAAAAGAGTGCTTCCCTACTTGGCTAGCGGAGCGCGCGCGATCGGAAAAAATGCTCTACGCGCCGATGTGAGAATAATAGACGATGTGGAAGATAACAATATTCCGCTAAGAGAAGCAGTTAACAGTTGTTTCAAAAAATCACGTGATAATCTCAAACAACAAGCAAAAGAAAAAGTAACCAGCTTAATGCGAAGGTCGGGATATATACTTCTTGCGAAGAAACGCCCGGGCCAGTTTGACCCAGGTGAGCTCCCCGTTCACTTCGCGATCAAGCGTCGCCGCCGTGCTAATAGTACCAGCAAGAAATCGGTTTCTGTGCGGAGAAAAAAGAAAACTCGAGCAATTAAACGCTCAACGAGTAGAGGGATTCAGAAGAAAAAGAAGAAGCGCGCGACAAAAACTAGCAAACGCCGCGTGAGCAAGAAACGAACCGTGAGCGATATATTCTCGTAGACGGAGCAAAATGTCTTTTCTCCATACTCACTTGTGTGAGTGTTTCAAAAGCAAACTTGATCTTTTCACTTTACCGCCCATTCAGACCAGTATCGAGAGTTTGCAATAGATTCATTACAAACTTATGTCGACTCTTGCGGACGATGCTTCCGTAGAATTTATCGTCCCGAGACATGGTGAAGATTACATAGATCTCGCGCATACTCTTCTCAGTCTTTGCGTGATACTGCAAACTTCCGTTGAAGCAGCGGTTACTCCGCCTACTCCGACTACAACTTCTAGCAGCACTGCCGTTGCAGAGCACAAAGTAGGGCCTGTAAATAACTTTTTACATTCCATGTTCAATCAAATCGATGTGTACTTCAATCAAAAGCTTGTGTCGTTTCCGAACACTGCTTACGCGTATCGAGCCTATTTTGAGACATTGGTGAATTATTCTTCAGAGGCAAAATCCTCTCATCTCACCATCTGTTTATGGGATAGCGATTTTCCGAGTCGATGCAGGGTTTGATGCTTCAGCTGACAACCCCGCTCTCGTGAGATACGTATGCAGTATTTCAAAAATAACCGTGCTGTTGATTTCATATATCTACATTGCGACGTTTTCAATCAGGATAAATTCTTGATTACTGGCGTGAAAATGCGACTAAGACTCATCCGCTCGAAGGATTTTTTCTGTCTTATGGAACTTACGCTACAGACAAAAGTTTGTATTGTAGACGCTACCTTGATCATGAGGAAAGCAAAACTAAGCGCTGGAGTTTTATTATCTTACGCTAAAATGCTGAGCAAAATTACTGCAAAGTATCTTCTCACGAGAGTTGAAGTTAAATTGTTTACGATCTACAGAGAAGTGATGGGAGAATTGATTGACAACGCTATACTCGGTCACCTGTCGATGCGGGTGATAATCGGTTTTATCGAAAATAGGGCGTTTAACAGCGATAGTACACTTAATTTGTTTACTTTTAAAAATTTTAATAGAAGTTTCTTCTTGCTTTACGTCAAAGAAATGCAGGTTCCTACTAGACCGTTACAACTTTCTTTTTCAAGGGACTTTCTTCTCTACATCGAGGCTTTTTATACTCTTTTCTCAGGAACAGTAGACATTTTTTAAACAAAGGCAACGTTATAAGCAGAAATGCTTATGCTTGCGGATACACATTCTTTGCTGTTAATCTCACTCCCTATTTATCAGGCAATTGCGTCGAACATTGGAATTTCGTGAAGCACGGTAGTTTACGAATTGAAGCACGGTTCGAAAAAGCTCTCAAAACGATTATTACCTGTCTTGTTTATGCGGATTTTGACAGCGTTTTAGAAATAGATTTTTCGCGCCAAATCATTGTAGATTATAACGGATAATCATATTCTCGCACATGCGTAAAACCGAGATATTTTTTCCCCACTTGTATTTTTCCCACTTTTCTACTACTACGTCTTTTGTCGCAAGCGGTTTGTGGACAAATTTCAGTTTCGTTTTAGTCTCCGATATCTTCGCTTCGTTTTCACAATGTCCGACTATAAAGGTGCTGTGATCATAGAAATGCAAGGATTTTGCGGCGTCGTGTGTAAATTTATTCCATAAGAAGTGGCGTATTTCGCGGTAGACCGACCGATTTTCGGAAACTGGATCTTGATGCCTCCGTTTTCATTCACCGAATTACCGTAAAAATCAAAACAATGCAACGATTTGCTTACACAAATTTATCACGGTATCGAATGGTTTGACGGTGAAACCAATCTCAAATATCTCACGAGACATCTTCGAGAAGTCACCAAATACGCTCCCGTCATCTACACCAGAAGCAAAGAAAAAATGGATTTCTTAGAAAAGCTTTTGTCTAAAAACATATATAATCTGGAAGCTCTCTCTCCGTCGTTCAAATCCATCTCGAAAAGCGAAGAGAACATATCACAGTGTTTGTATCACAAAATTCGCTCATCTGACATTATTTGCGCTCTACGTAACGCTTTTCGGTTAAAACGCTGGTTAAATCTAAACAGCGTTGTACTTGAAAAAGAACAACTTGATAGTGGCTTCGTCAGCGATGAGATCAGCATGATACAATCTGCAGTTTTGTCTATCGACATCAAAACGAAGGAGTAGGGAAAGGAGGAGGGGAAATAATAAGTAACAGAAGAAGAAGATACGCGCAGTGATAGTCGATTGTCTGCCAAAAACCTTCTGCCTACAACGGTCCTCCTGCCTAAACAACGTCGGTGTACAAACAAAGGTACAAAAGAAATACACGCAAATCATTCCGCATTCTCGCGACTACCTGTATCGAAATAATGAATACGAAAGAAATATTGTAAGTTTTGCGACAACTGCAAATATCTGGACACACAGGAGTTTATCCAGCCGACAAATTGCCCAGGATGTGGACGAAGTGGACAGCAATCGTCGCTAACACAGACAATCACAATTAACCAAAAACCCACTGGGTTGCCTTCTTCCTCAATGGAAACAGACACGTCACATACTTCGACAGCTATGGAATACCACCGTCAGATTCCTGCTTCCTTCTGCGACTTCGACGAAACTCCGCAACGCACACATGGAACACGACTCAACTTCAAGGATAATTCTTTAAACGTGCGGGCATTATTGCTGTGTGTTTCTTTATTTTATGGCTCACGGGTATAGCCTTTCCCAATTTTTACAACTGTTTTCCGGAAATTTCGACGTCGACGACAAATTAATTGTATGTTTATTTCGTAAAATATTCTCTACGAAATTCAACAATGTACAAACTTGCTTTCATGAACATTATATTCAATATTGTACTTGTAAAACAAAAAAAAATAAGTAACTGTAATCTTGTATTTTCTTTTATATATTCACAATATATCTAAGTTTATATCAAATAAGTGTACTGTTGTTTTCTGTTATTTTTCCTAAGAAACCTATTCCTAAACTCCTCATCCGTTATTTAACATTTTTATAAACATTTTTTTATACATTGAATATCCATGTGCATTTATCAAAAACTCTCGTAGAATTTTCTCGAAGTTTTTCGCGCGAACAAGTACGCGCAGGTTTAACGAACGGCTTGTCGCGAGTCATAAATCGTTTTTATTTTCAAATAAAACTTATTGTTCTCTTTTATACATCGGCACGCTCTTGTTAACTTCCACGAACAAATTTGCGCAGATGAAAATCGTTTAGAAAAAATCTGCAGCGCCTGTCTAGAAACATAAATTCAGTTTTTATATTACAACAGAACCCACGCAACTCTAACTTTCTAGTCACAGACTTACGACGCTTACTTCTATTTTGGTTTCTATTTTGACTAGACGCCCTCCAACTCTGCTCTACGCTCATTGGGAGCCATATTGTACTAGACTCTGATTGTTCCTTCTCGGGACCGACGCCACCGTCGCCCTTACACTTCTTCCCTCAACCGACGCCAACTTGCTCACATACGCGTTTGAATTGTAACGGAGCCGATTTTCTATCGGCTTCGCCCGGCCTTCCGCCTGCCGGACAGCTCGGTCGGTGCCAAGGTTCGAGAAAGGGGAAGGCGAGAAATTGCGACACTCGGTTTTTATGCTGTAATGTATGTTTGGTTATTCTATTATATATATTCTATTATATATATTTATTATTCTATTATATATATTTACAAGAAGTTTTAATTAGGTTGCGTCGGTCTATTCGATTAGCGGTGTCTAATTTATGGTCTATTAGATTAGCGCTGTCTAATTTACGGCAGGGATTCGGTCGGTAATTATGAATCTTTTATGCGCGGCTTTTATAGACGCGGTCGGTAGAATTCGGCGCGGCGGGAACCGTGTCGGCGCGGTAATTACTTAATTCTAATTCGGCGAGGAAGATATATAGACGGGCCTTATATACAGTTTTAAATGTTGAGTCGTGAGAACGACTGATTTAACGATGTGGCGGTTACAACGGCCGATTGTGCGCCAAAGCGCCTATACCTCGACGGAAGCAATCGGTATGGCGGCCGAGTCAACACTTCGACGGGAACGGTCGGAAGTCGGTATCTCGAGTCAACACCTCGAGACCGGAACGGTAACTCCTCGGAGAGCGGTAGCGGAATCAGAGTCTCGAGTCAGCACCTCGAGCTCGGCTTCTAGTAGTGGCTTTCAAGTCAACACCAGTGTTCACAGTTTTAGCTTCCTTACAGCATGCTGAAGCGGTGGAAGGAATGCGCACAACAGCAGCGAGTTTATGCAAGTAGAATTCGCTGCTATTGTGCGCATCCCTTCCACCGCTCCAGCATGCTGTAAGGAAGCCAAAACTGAACATTGGTCAACACCTCGAGCGCCGGGAAAGGAATGGGTCCGGACTGCTGAAATCGGCCGGCTTTTATATCCCGGAGCGGCCTACGGTCCGTCCGAGGTCGGCGTGTGAAACGCGGGGTGTTTGCGCGCTGCGGCACGCATCTGCAGGCTGATGAGCACATGTCCGGGCCGTGTCGCTAAAAGGCCAGTTGCATGCCTTAAGAGCCGTCTACAATGGAGAGTTGTAGGCCGTAATAGTAAGAAATTGACCAATCACAGACAAAGTACAGAAGAATAATCGATTGTGATTTGTCAATTTCTTACTGTTACGGTCTAAAACTCTCCATTGTAGACGGCTCTTTAGGCGTTGTCTACAATACAGTCGTAAGCCGTAAACCGTAAGAAATTGACCAATCACAATCGATTATTCTTCCGTGATTTGTCTGTGATTGGTCAATTTCTTACGGCTTACGGCTTACGACTGTATTGTAGATGACGCCTTAAGAGCCGTCTACAATGGAGAGTTGTAGGCCGTAATAGTAAGAAATTGACCAATCACAGGCAAAGTACAGAAGAATAATCGATTGTGATTTGTCAGTTTCTTACTGTTACAGTCTAAAACTCTCCATTGTAGACGACCCTTTATAGCGCGGCGGGTTGGCGCACACGTGTGTGTTGTTTTCGCGGTCGGCTATATATGTGGGTTGCAAGAACTATAGCGCGAGTAGCGTGATATAATATAAAGATATTTAACCGGTTAACTGGCAATGTATCATATATGCACAAACAAAAATCTGGCCAATTCTGCTTATGTATCATATATGCACAATTGGAATAACTTTCTTGATTTTCAAACGATTTGAATGAAACTTGGTATGTAATGGTTTTTG
>NW_018022040.1:0-6089 GCF_002006095.1 Pseudomyrmex gracilis
AAATAAAGTTCACCGTTAGGATACGGCGAGATCGCTTTGTCGCGGCGGTAATTACAAAAGAATGAAAAATAACAGAAAATACAGAAGTATCGGGACAAGTAACAAGACACTTTTAACAGACGGGATCTATCGCAAGACCAATTTCGGATATCGACTCGCAATATCGAGCACGTTACGTCGTCGCGCTGGCTTCACATACGCTATACAATCTAGGCGGTATAATCAACAAGGGAACAAGCGGGTTACTCAAAGCATTCCTTAAGCTGGAAACGGTAGAATGAATTAATCTAGCCAACTCGTGCAAGTACACGGCGCAAAACTCTCGCCGAATTCCCGTCCCCGGGCACCGTGCTCTGAAGCAATCAAAAATCACGCCGCATGCACNTGCCAATGGACGCACCCGAGCAAAGCGCTCACGAAGTCGGAAGAGCGTGTTCCCCGGAACGAGAGCTAGGCGCTCCTCGATCCGCGAGATNCTCTAGCACGGTACGGTAGATCTCTTATATTCGGCACGATAACGGTACGAAATTCTCTTTTTACAGCTCCTCCGACTCGCTCACCCCTCGCTTTAGGCAGGTCGCTCAGGAAAATCCACACCAAGATGCAGTATAGAATGTAATAGCGGTACGATAAGAGAGAATGCAAGATTAATGCAGCAGCAGGTGAACAATAAGCTGAGATTATTACGCAGGACGCAGCACGTTACGATAGCGTTAGTTCGGAATACGATATGCGGTACGATATTCGGTACGCGGATCGATACGATACCCGGTGCGAAATATGACGATAGCGAAACGATACACTCAACACTTACTTGTGCACGCGAGACGTAAGGAAATACGGAAATGCTGCTTGGCGCTTTACCGGAACTCCAGGGCTTGAGCTACTCAACAGAGTAATTACGCGACACGCACTTAAACCTGCGAATTATCACCACGAAGCCCCGTGGAATCCGATTCTAGCCGCTGCCGAAAACTCTAAGACTATGGCGAAGGTTATGTCCTTGCCGATACCCAAACGCGAAATTCAGCGACTAGCCTCGACACGAGACTCGAGTAACGCGGATTCGTGGCTCACAAAGTAACGAGGACACCTCACCGTACGTCGTCGTCCTGGTCCATCCCAGTCAATAGATTGGAAAAGGCTTCTTGAGCAATCGATCGTCGGGAGTGTCGTCGGTGCGTCCGTCCGGTTCAGTAGATTGCGACCAAGAGAGCGAGGATTCAGATCGATTCGGGGTCGATGCGTCTGAGCGCGCTAGGATCGCGTAGGGTAGATCGCGGCGACCAATCAGGTCGCGAGAGGCGCTACATGCGACGCGATGCTCGCGCTCGGCGGCTGGACTCGCGGCCGCGAAATTCAAATTGAGTGCCGGGCCCTCAAAAGCGGAAATGCAAGCAGCGGATATGTTCAAGCGCAGAATTCCGCAAATGCACTAGCGATACAGCATGCAGTAGCGTAACAGGGGCGTAGTTGCAGGTTAGCAGCGGAGGTGTGCAGCAGGCCTTTCCGAGGTGAAAGAGAGAGTTAAAGCTGTTTCCCTCGTCGGGTGTTCGCCTCGCTTCCTCGGCTTCTCAGCGCCAAGGTTTGCTGTCCTCCGCGTTGTCATCTTTCTCGCCGCTTACTTCCGGAGACTCACCTCTCTGGTCGTCGTGCGAGTGCCTAGCTGCGACTCCACGCACACCCTTCTCTCTCGTTTACTCTCGCCTTTACCCAGAATCGTTGGTTCCTGATATCTCCTCCAGTAGTGTGTTCTCGATGTGGTGAGGCGCCAAGAGCATACAAAAACATAATACAAATAAGCAACTAAATCTAACGCATGCAAGCAAGCCCTGGAGGATCTTGGCGCTTCCCAGACGGTTCGCACCCCCGGACTCCCGCAATCATGAGAGCTTTTTGTGGCGAGGGAGGAGCGGCGCGACTACCACGTCACAAACTCCCCCCTGCCAGGACGGACCATACCGGTTCCTCGTCCCTTTGCAGCCACTAGGATCACGCGAAGTCTCCGGGTGAGCGGCCAAAATCCTCCTCCCGGGGCGTAACATGCGAATGACTCCATAAAGACAAAATACCAAGAAAAACAATTAAGCTGAAACTTATAAATCAGAATTAGTGCGAGAGCGTAACGATTGAGTTGCTCCCTGAGCATCAAGCAATACGCCAGCAAAAGAGGACAGGAGGAAGAGGGAAGGAAAGAAAAACAACAAAGCATAGAAAGTTAACACCTTATTGGCGGTATCCTCCCCAAGCGAGCGCATCAGCACGACGCGCTGCCGGGTACAACAAAAAAAAAAGACTCTACCGCGATACATGGGTGGGGCCGATACGATAAATTATTTTATGCACAACTTTGGCTCCGGCGGTACGGTACGATAAAAGCGAGAGGAAAAGAAAAAAGAAAGAAAAGAAAGGGAAAAAAAATAAAAATCAAGGTCTGTCCCCTCGGTTCTCCGGTCGTCGGGTGGATTGCCACCAGGACTCTGCGCAGCGGGGGCAGGTCCGCACCGACACCCCCATTCGCCCGCACCGGTAACACACGGGGCTCGTGCCCCGAGTAGGGCATTGTCGTGCCCGATGGCCCGACGATCCACAGCCCCAACACCGGTCGTGGGCTTGTGGTGGTAGGCGGGGGCCGGGGAAGCTCCCCCGGAGATCCATATGTGACGATGACGAGTCGGCCTCTCTTCTCTGGCTCTCTCGGGGTGTTCTCCACTCTCCTTCGGTCTGCGTCCCTCTCTCCTCCGTTCGAGGTCTCACCTGAATCGACACGTGGCGGTCGGGGGCCCGAGCCTGCAGGCCCACATGTCTGCGCGAAGGTCGGGCGTCTACCGCTATATCTGCCGTGGTCGGCGGATTCCGCACCACGGCGCCTCTCGTGGTGTAACGGGCCTCGCGTTCTTGCTCCAACGCGTCCGCCAGGCTGACCCAGAAGCGTCGTCCGTATCTGTGGTCGATTAGACGCCACAGACGCGCGTATCTCTCGTAGAACGCCCTGGCCCGGGAACGCGGTTCCCCGCGGCTACGGGCGTATTCAAAGCTGCATTACCAAAAGAACGTGTCAGACGATCTGGGGTTTTAAATCCTTGATGTGGACTTTCCCGAGCGATCGACCTGAGCTATCTACGAGTTCGTAAGTGACGGGAGATAAAACTTTACTCACGGTGAAAGGACCGTGGTACTTCGGCGAAAGCTTAGCTGCAACGTAGTGAGCGGCTGAGGACAACACATGGTGTCGTTTAAAGACGCGATCACCAACCGAATAAACCTTATCCCTATGACGTAAGTTGTAATAATGAGCCTGCTTATGATGAGCTTCTTCTAAATTTTCCCGAATCCAGTCACGCAATGTCTTTATCTTTTCCATGCGGTTTTTCCACGATTCCGAACTAGCGGGTTCTATCTCGACAGAAGTCTCTTGACTCGCACGAAACGTATTCACTGGCTGAGGTTCCCTTCCAAAATTCAAGTAAGCCGGAGTGGTCTGTAATGACGTGTGAAACGCCGTATTGTACGCAAAACGAAATTCAGGAAGATGAACATCCCATTCTCGGTGGTCATTACCCACGAACGCAGTAATCATTGTTTTCAAAACTCTATTCACTCTCTCGACCGGATTCGCCTGCGGATGATACGGCGGGATCGTTGCGTGCTCGATACGATATCTTTCCGTGAACGACTTTAGATCTTTATTAATAAATTCGGTACCGTTGTCGGTTAACAAAATGCGCGGAGCGCCCCACCGGAAGATAATGAGCTCCTCGATGGCTTCACAAATATTTTTGCCGTTCGCTTTGCGGAGAGGGCGGCACTCGATCCATTTTGAAAAGACGTCCTGAATCACAAGAACGTACGCGTGTCCGCTCTTACTAGGCGGAAAAGGGCCCATGATATCCGCGGCTATTCTAATCCACGGTCGATCGGTTACNCGATGTCCCATCAAACCAGCGGGTACCGTCTGCTTTACCTTGGTTCGTTGACAAATATCACATTTTCGCACGTATTTCGCGACATCTTTAAACATACGCGGCCAGAAATAACGTAGTGCGACGCGTTGGTACGTCTTCTCGATTCCGAGATGCCCCGCCTGCGGCGTGTCATGGGTTTCCCGCAAAATTTCGGCTCGCGATCCCTCCGGTACGACAAGTTTCCAACGATCCAAATCCGCAACTACCTGTCCCGTTATTTTATGTGGCCTACTCACGTATAATTTTCCCTCAACGATCTTCCATCCGGGGAACCTATCCGGCGTCTCCTGAACCTGGCGAATTTTCTTAAGATACCACTCATCATCCTGTGCGTCAATAGCTAGCACTTGTTCGGCCGTTTCGAACATGCGCGAAAGAGCGTCAGGAACGTGATGTAACGCCCCTTTCCTATGCTCGATAGTAAAGTCGTATTCTAAGAGTTCGAGAGCCCATCGTGCCAAGCGACCNGTCGGATTTTTCAGGTTGTGCAACCACCTGAGCGAGCTATGATCCGTGATGACTTTAAAATGGTACCCTTCCAAGTAGGGTCGAAATTTTTTTATGGACCATACTACAGCCAAACATTCCTGCTCGGTGGTGGAATATTTCTTTTCGGCATCCGACAACGCTCGACTCGCAAACGCAATGACGTGCTCGTTTCCCTCAATCTGCTGAGTCAGAACAGCTCCTAAACCTACCGAACTAGCGTCCGTGTGCAGGACGAANGGTTTCTCAAAGTCCGGACACGACAGTGTGGGTGGCGATACGATAGCTTGTTTGANAGCCTCAAAAGCTTGCTTTTGAGGATCCCCCCACCCCCAGACCTGATCTTTCTTCAAAAGTCTAGTTAGTGGCTCTAATAAAGTTGCACATTGCGGAATGAAGCGGCGGTACCAAGACGCCATCCCTATGAAACGCCGTAACTGCTTGATAGTCTTTGGTGGTGGATAATCAACAATTGGCTGAGTTTGCTCTGGATCTACTCTCAACCCCTCTTTTTGCACCAGAAATCCTAAATATTTGACTTGCGAGCGACAGAACTTACTCTTTTCAGGATTGATTGTTAATCCTGCTTCCCGAATGCGAGCGAATACGCGTTTCAACCATCTCAAATGATCCTCAAACGTCTGAGTCACTACGACAATGTCGTCCAGGTAAGCAAATGCATGCGGTTCCATTTCCGGACCTATCAACCGATCTAATAACCTTTGAAAAGTGGCAGGGGCGCCGGTTAAGCCATACGGCATTTTTGTAAAGTGAAATAGGCCCCGACCCGGTACGGTAAAAGCTGTTAATTCGCGGCTATTTTTCTCCAGCGAATCTGGAAGTACGCCTGACTCAAATCAATTGTCGAGATATACTGTGCCGATCGCAATTTATCTAAAATCGAATTCATGTAGGGTAGCGGGTATGCGTCTTTTTTCGACACGGTATTTAATTTTCTAAAATCGAGACAGAATCTATATTTGCCGTTGGGTTTCTTAATCATGACTATAAGAGTTGACCATTCGCTTTTTGATGGTTCTATGATACCTGCCTCCAACATTTTGTCAACCTCCGCGTTAATGGCTTCCTGTATTTTCGGGGATACTGGGTAGTACCGTTGTTTAATAGGTGGATGTCCCCCTACATCAATACGATGCTCTGTTAATTTAGTTGCGGCTGGTTTCTCCGGATCTCCCGTGATTTCGGCTTTAAGAAATTTTTCGAGACGAGACTGTTCGTTTTCGCTCAGATCACTGAGACCGCAGCATACTGCTGTCGATACGAGCGGCTTTTGTTGGGATTTTACGCGAATTCGCTTGGTTTTCGGACTGGGCGTTTGATTTGCTTCAGGTTCCCCCTTCGGTTTTTTGCGTTTCGATACGAGAACGGCGTTGGCTGTGTCGCGTGCAGGTTAGCAGCGGAGGTGTGCAGCAGGCCTTTCCGAGGTGAAAGAGAGAGTTAAAGCTGTTTCCCTCGTCGGGTGTTCGCCTCGCTTCCTCGACTTCTCAGCGCCAAGGTTCGCTGTCCTCCGCGTTGTCATCTTTCTCGCGGCTTACTTCCGGAGACTCACCCCTCTGGTCGTCGTGCGAGTGCCTAGCTGCGACTTTACGCACACCCTTCTCTCTCGTTTACTCTCGC
>NW_018022040.1:6404-12242 GCF_002006095.1 Pseudomyrmex gracilis
GCTCAGGGCAACGTTTAATCGCGTCACCGCCGAATTATTGCGCTCCGCGAAAAGAAAAGAGAACACCGCGTATAACACACTTAAGTTTTATTAAAGAACGCTTTACAACAGACCACGGAAAACGTAAAGAAATCTCGAGAATCGATGATCCAGCCTGTTGACGATTCCGAATCCGGCGGCTCACTCTTTTTTGAACCTTGCCGTCAACAATCTCGTTGCTACACGAACAAAAGTCTCTATATCGATCGATCGTTCGACGAACATCTTATACCGCGTAGACGACACCCGCCGCATCACGCAACACTGCCCCCTCTCTCGTCTAGATCATCGTCCCGATGATCCAACAGAAGAAGTCACCCTTCCCGCTCTCTTCTAGACTGCTGTCCCAGAATACATGAGCCAGTTGACCGGAGAAACTCTTGACCGAGAATCTCCTCTGGAGCAATTTCGTCCACAAAATTCTTCCGACTTCGAACAAGGAGGAGGAAACTCACGTAGACCCATCGTCCGAAAGGACACCCCAGATCCCCGCCTCGGCATTTGCCCCAAGACCCACGGAAAACCACGCTCAAAACCGTGAGTAAAACGGACTTCTAGCACGGCGTTAAAAAAACGAAGATCTCGTTACGACTTGATGCGAAGCAAAAATCCTCCGCCGTCCAACGACGAAACGGAAAGATTCGGGGTAGCACCGGAGTAACCGCTAGACTTAAAGAAAAGAAAAAGAGTAACCAAGCTCAATTAACACAACAACAAAAACAAATATTCGTAACATCTTAAACAAAAAAAAAACAAACATCCACTAATTCTCACAGGGCTCCGACGTGTGTTCCCACCTTTCGAAAAAGGAAGCCAGCCTATCAGCGTATACGACCCTATTTCTGTGTTTATCTGAGCGACGAATACAATATACTACGTCACTTAATTTCTTAACAACTACGTAAGGCCCTTCCCAATTCTTCTGCAACTTAGGAGCTTTTCCTTTGCTCCTGCGAGGATTAAAGAACCAGACTTTCTGCCTAACGTCAAAAAGAACGTGTCTGGTTTTTAAATCATACCGCATTTTTGCTTTACTCGACTTCATCTTTAAACGCTCCCTAACAATTTGATGAACCTCCTCCAATTTCGACTCTAACTCACGAATATAATCTTCTGAAGAACCTGAACAATAATTCGGCGGAGAGCCCCGTAACAAATCTAATGGCAGACGCAAATCACGCCCGAAATACAATTCAGCAGGAGTAACCCCCGTAGCCTCATGCTTAGAAGATCTGTAAGCAAAAAGAACCATCGAGACCCAACGATCCCAATTCCTTTGATTTTCGTCAACGAACTTAGATAAATACTGCAAAATCGTCTGATGCTGTCTTTCGACCTGTCCATCAGACTGTGGATGAAGAGCAGTAGTCCTTGTCTTCTTCATTCCCAACAACCACGACAATTCCTGAAAAAGTCGAGATTCAAAATTCTTACCCTGATCCGTATGTAATTCCAACGGAACCCCATATCTAGAAACTATCTGATTGACAAAAACTTCCGCTACAGTCGACGCCCTAATATTTTTTAAAGGAAAAGCCTCCACCCACTTGGAAAAACAATCTACACCCACTAGAAGATACTTATTCCCTGAAGAAGACGCCGGAAAAGGACCCAGAATGTCCATTTGCAACTTTTCAAAAGGCGCACCGGCATTAAAAACTTGCAACGGAGATTTACCCTTGTCCGCAGAGCTTTTTTTCGCTACACAAACTTTGCAAGACCTACACCAATTCTCGACATCCCTCTTGCACGAAGCCCAATAAAACCGCTTACGAATTTTTCCTAACGTTTTATTTATTCCGAAATGACCCCCAGAAGGGGCATCATGAGTTTCTTCTAAAATTCGCTCAACTCTCTTCCGAGGAACAATAACCTGAAGAAAATTCGACTTTCAATTCGGAGCTATCCACTTCTTATACAACACTCCATCCAAAACACCTAAAACGTCCCAATGAGACCAATAAATCCTCGAAGAAGGGCCTCTAGCGGACACCTCTTCCCAAGAGGGACGACAACCCTTTTCTTTTCCCTGTAAAATAATCGATATAGCCTGATCTTCTAACTGATCCTTTCGCCATTCCTCAAACGCAAACCCTTCAAAAACTATCCGAGCTACCCGTTCCTCCTGCTTCAAGGCGTCTCTAATCTCAACCTTAGAACAATATTTGCAGCAAGACTCCTCACAAAGTCGCCTGGAAAGCCCATCCGCGTTCCCATGCGCTCGACCACTCCGATAAATTATCTCAAAGTCATATTGTTGAAGTCTCTCCGCCCAACAAGCTAACTAACCCTCCAAATCTTTAAAAGCCATCAACCATCTAAGGGACGCATGATCAGTTTGAACCCGAAATTTCTGCCTATACAGATAGTGATGGAAAGATCTTATTGAGTCAACCATAGCCAATAACTCGCGCCGAGTAACACAATAATTTTTCTCAGCCTTGCTCAATACCCGACTATGATAAGCGATGACCTTCTCCGTCCCCCGCTGAACCTGCGATAAAACCGCGCCAACATCATAGCCAGAAGCATCAGTGTCCAGAGTTAACTCTCCTTCTTCAAGAAGAAAAGAGAGCACAGGAGGAGAAAACAACGTCTGCTTAANATTTGCAAACGCCTCCTGACATTGCTCAGTCCAGACAAACTTTACCTGGTTTTCAGTCAAAGTAAATAGGGGCTTCGCTATCAAAGAAAAACCTTTAACAAATTTGCGATAATAAAAACAAAATCCCAAAAAACTGCGAACCTGCTTTTTATTCTGTGGAACAGGCCACTCCCTCACAGCTGCAATTTTTTCCGGATCCTTTGAAATCCCTTCAGCTGAAACCACATGGCCAAGATATTTCACCTGTTTTCTAAACAAATTGCATTTCTTAGGATTAAGTTTCAAATTAGCCGCCCTGAGTCTCAGAAAAATTTTCTTCAAATTAGCTACTTCCTCCTCAAAAGATTTACCGAACACAACGATATCATCCAGATAAACCAAACAAATCTTAGTCAACATCTGCTGGAGAACCCGCTCCATCGAGCGCTCAAACGTGGCCGGAGCGTTGCACAAGCCAAAAGGCATTACCGTGAATTGCCACAACCCATTGCCTACCAAAAAAGCAGTTTTTTCCCTATTCTCTGGCCGAATCTTCAATTGCCAGTACCCACTTTTCATATCCAGAGTGGAGAACCATTCGTTCCCGAACAACTGATCTAGAAGATCATCTACTCTAAGAAGATGAAAAGAATCCTTGATTGTAACCGCATTTAACTTGCGATAATCAACACAGAACCTCAAAGAGCCGTCCTTTTTCTTTACAATAACCGCCGGAGAATCCCACGGGCCAAAAGACTCTTCAATGACTCCCTGATCCTTCATTTCTTGAAGAATCCTTTCCACCTCAGCCCGCATTCCTACCGGGATCCTCCTCGGAGCCTGCTTTATCGGGCGTGGATTTTGAAGATTTATCTCATGCTGCAGAACATCACAGTTCCCAGCCACGATCTGATCAGAGAAGATATTCTGAAATTCAATCACAAACTTAGCAAAAATATCTCTCTGCGCTTCATTCAGATCAACAGAATTTCGCTCATAAAAATCTTTTAGATTAGCCGGAACTTCCCCGGAAGCGTCACACACCCGACAACAAGACATTCTCGACTCATTCGAGGGAGCAACAAAGAGCGACTCCAACGCCCTGCTCAGACCTGTCTTTCTGAAGAAATCCAACCTTAAAATGCATTCATCAAGTATATTCGCCACGTAAAAAGGCATATTTAAAGAATGTCCTCCTACAACCACTCGAGCCACACATTCTAACTGAACCGGAACTTCCTCACCGGTAGGATATCTCAATCTCGGCTTTCCCGACAACCTTTGACATTGCGACTTCCCTACTAAATTAGAATTTACGATAGACACATCGGAGCCCGTGTCAAATTTAAAACAACACGGTTTTCTGTTCAGCAAACCAAAATAAACAAATAAATTTTTTTTATTATTAACTTTGACAGAAAATAACTTCTCCAGGGTGTTCCACCTCACAGCCGAGTCCACCTCCGGAAGCTCGACTAAGTCTTGTTTCCCGACAAATTAGCCGGACACTCAAAGCGAAAGTGCCCCTTCTTTCTGCACTTCCAGTATTCTCTCTCCCCGCCGTTCTTTTTAGTCACAGCCTTCTCTCCCTCCTCACGCCTGTCTTCGGCCTTTCCTCTTTTCCAATTTCTATAAGAACGTTTGAAATCCTTCCCGTCTTGCCCCTTATCTCCTTTCCCTTCAAAGCTACCTTCCTGAATAACTTTTACCGCCCTCGCCCGCTCAACCGCGACTCGTAACAAAGAAACATTTTCTAATTGAAGCGTCCGCTTCACGAATCTGTCAGAGAGCGCAACGATGAATTGCGCACAAGCAATTTTGTCCCGGACTTTGTAGGAGCATTCCGGGTAAGCAAGACGGGCCAATCGCTCCAAATCTGCCCCAAGTGCAGCAAAATTTTTCCCGCTCTTCTGTTTCTGATTTGTAAATTGCATATAATAATTTTGAATTCCACGCTCCCCGTACCGCAATTCTAATTTCGCGCAAATCTCTTGAAAACTAAAATTTTCTTCTAATCCTTCAAAAATCGAGCGCGACCCCCCTCTCAAACTAGTGGCGAGAACTGTGGCTTTTGCCGCGTCGTCCCACCCATTCGCACGAGCAACCAGCTTGAATTGCACAAAAAATTCACGCCACGGCACGCTCCCATCGAACACGTCGGGCTTAATTTTTATTTTAATTACTTCGCCCGCCCGACCGGGCACCAAACTAGAGGACGACTCGCCTGATGTTTCCTGCCGAACGCGTGCCTGCAGACGACGCATCTCCTCCTTCTCTTGTCGCCGCTCCTCCCAGGGTCGCTCCAGCTCCTCCAAGATCGCACGCAAAGTCTCTCTTTCCGCCGCCGTCGCTGACGCCGCCGGCGCCTCGCCCGCTCCATTCGCAGTCTGGTTACGCGTTCTCCGCGGCGAGTGAACAAGAGCCATTTTCGTTGTTTTCTCTAGCTCGAACTCTCAGATCCCGGACGAGCCCCCAAATATTGCGCTCACAGCAGCGTTTAATCGCGTCACCGCCGAATTACTGCGCTCCGCGGAAAGAAAAGAGAACACCGCGTATAACACACTTAAGTTTTATTAGAGAACGCGTTACAAAAGACCACAGAAAACGTAAAGAAATCTCGAGAGCCGATGATCCAGCCTGTCGACGATTCCGAATCCGGCGGCTCACTCTTCTTTGAACCAGGGACTTATTACCGGTATGATTTCAATACCGGTATTATACTAGAGATTGTATACCGAAACCGATATAGTACCAAAATTGAGTCTTACCGTTACCGTTATAGTACCGAAACCGATACATTACCGAAAACCGTAATAAAATACCGGTATTATTTCGGTATTTCTACTAATGGTATTCTTAAAAATTAGATAGGTTAATTAAAGCAATTTTTGTTGCATAATTAATCTTCCTACCGCTTACTGGACTTATAGACCGACAAAATATAAAGACGCTTTTTTTTATAAACCAATTGAAGCAGCTATTTCTTCATGCTTTCTTTTATTACGTAGCATGACTAATGTTAATTCATGCGGATGAGTCAAAGATACATGTGCCAATAGATTTGTAGCATGATTTTCCTAAAGATATATTTTATTTAAAAAATAATCGACACACCGTCTAGTATATATAAATATATTTAAAACTACTTACAATAACTTCATGTCTACAATCATTAATTAAACATAATGATTTGTTGCACGATGAATCATATACTG
>NW_018022040.1:13032-16766 GCF_002006095.1 Pseudomyrmex gracilis
ATAATATTAAGTTTCTGTGCGGCAGTTTTTTATAAACATTATATTATTAAAAAGTGTTATCAACATAATGACAACACTTATAGTTTTAAGATATTACTTTTAAAAAATCACGAAAAAATTATCGGTAAATATAGGTAAATATGGGTAAATATACCGTTATTATCGTATACCGGTATGACGTCATACCGGTATATCTGCATAAGAGTTTGCATAAGAGTTTTCATAGCATTACCCAAAAATATCGATAAAATACCGGTATTTTGCATACCGGTATAAGTCCCTGCTTTGAACCTTGCCGTCAACAATCCCGTTGCTACCCGAACAAAAGCCTCTATATCGATCGATCGTTCGATGAACATCTTATACCGCGTGGACGACACGCGCCGCATCTCGCAACACATATATATATATATATATATATATATATATATATATATATATATACTATCTTTTTAATACGAGTTATTTTAACATGAAAAAAATTAGTTACTCACAGTATATGCAAGTGCAAATATAAGAACGCGCTGAATATGTTTGACTTGAACGCATGTGCAAGCGCGGCTGTGAGTGTGTGTGTGCAATTCTTTGTACGTGAGACTGAATAATCTTAAAGACTGAATATTCTTAAGAATTTTCGTGACAGAATCTTGCATTTTGACGTGTAATATTTTAGATCTCTGGATTGACTGAACCAATTTGATTCGCACTTCTTGCAATCAAAAGCTTGTACTGACATTTATTGAGACAAGTAAAGTTATTTTTTTCATTAATGGTTTCCTTAACGAAATATTTTATGTCAAAGATTCGCCGAGTAAAAACTCAAGATAAGATACACGGCAGCGTCTTGACAGTGACACTCATTCAGACAGTGACACTCATTTAGCGGATACTTTTATGTACTTGGCGTCGAGACGCTACCGCGTCTCTTGATGAATAGCCAAATAATATAAAGAAATAAATAAATACGTATATATATAAATATAGGTAGACAGACACACATGGCGTTATTTTAAGTCAAAAAGTCTTATACCACTTTGCAAGATTCGCAATATTAAACGAACTGTTAATTAATAAATATCCGCGAATGAACGTGCACCCACGTGTGTAATGACAGCTCAGTGTCTAGCGCGCTCACGCCGTAGCACCAGAATGGGAGGAGCTATTATAAACAGCATATAATATATATAATATACATATACATGATTCATATATGTAATGTTTATAAATTTTTCTTCTTCTTTTATGCTATTCTTCCTGTAAAGTAGTAATAAGTAATTATATAAAAATAAACTAATTTTCGACACATCTTGATATTACTTGACTTATTTATTTTGATGAAAGAAATTATGGTCAATGCTTTCACATTTAGTCGTCGATAGGTATTGATTTTTATGCATATTATATGTTATTTATATTAGCTCCTCCCATTCTGTTGCTACGGCGTGAGCGTGCGAGACACTGAGCTGTCATTAACTTATAAAATAGTTTCAATTGAAAACGAAATATTTCCTACAAAGCGACACAGATGTTTTAAATTGGTAGTGGCTCAATTTTATTTTTTTTAGAAGTTAATTAATTTTTCATCAATGATTTGTTCGTGAAATTGTCACATGATAAATCAAAAGTCCGACGCGAGCAGTAAAATACAAGATAACCGTGTATGAGAAGTAATCTTTATTAAATTAATAGACGTTTCGGTCCATGGGTTCGGATCTTCTCGAGTAAAATAACAATAAATTGCAGATAGAATACCCGTGAGTTCACAGCATCCTTAAAATAATTGAGCACAACAAATTTTGTAATATAAGATATTTAAGAAAGTGAGTACACAGTGTATCCTTTTTTAAATATCTTAGTAAACAATTTGTTGTGCTCAATTATTTTAAGGATGCTGTGAACTCACGAGTGTACTATCTGCAATTTATTATTATTTTACTCAAGAAGATCCGAATCCATGGACCGAAACGTCTATTAATTTAATAAAGATTACTTCTCATACACGATCATATTATATTTTACTGCTCGCATCGGCCGTTTGTTTTGATTAATTAATTTTATTTTATCATTATTATTAATGTAAATATGATTTCGTTTATGAATAACCAAAGAAATGTAAACTTATAAGTTTTTCACAAATTCGAGAGATGCACAGAACACGCACACAATTGTTTCTATATTCTGTTAAAATATAAAAAATAAACTGTCTGAATAAAAACAAAAAAACATAAAATAAACTGATATTACATTTTCAAATTACGAAATTGAACAACTACTAAGTAGTCACACTTACTGATACGTTTACGTGTGTTTAGTACTTCTTTTAATTGAATAAGTTGGGGGGGTGTTTCATTCGACGTTTGCGTTGGTTCGTAATTTCCTAACATCGAGATTAGTGTGTTGTTTTGTACTTGCAATTCAAACGGCACATTGCCGTTATTAAATCGTGATACTTTAGATGGCCTCGCTTGCGCGCCATCCAAATAAACGATCTGCGAAAAAAATTTTAATAACCAATAAATATATATGAAACAAAATCATGAAAATACACACGAATATACCAATATAAAACTATGAGAATATAAGAATATAAGAATATATCAATATACCAAGAGAACGAATATAAAGAAGTATATAATTTGATTTATAAAATCTACCTGATAATCGTAAGTGGAAAGTGTTTTTCAAAGTTTTATATTACTACAACAATTTAAAACGTTTGATGCATTTTTTAACAACAACGTTTAACATATAAATAAGATCATGTAAATAATAATAATGCAATCTCCGTCACGTGAAAATATACATGTGAATATATATAAACTAACTTACAAAATTACATTGAATTTTATGTTCCACATCGTCGATTAAGTCATTCCACGCCATTATCTGAATTCTTCTTCCGTTATTGTTATTTAAATAGAATTTAATACAGTATATTGTTGATCACTTCCTACACGTTTAGGGGATTCAATACCGTCAACGTACCCTATTCTTTTCTAAACAAATAAACATATATCAGAAAAACTTTTTGCATTTCCAGTTGCCATACTTGCAAAGAATACGAAAAGACTCTTCGATCAACCTGACACAAAGTAGTGAAGTTTGAAAAATTTATAACATATAAATTTACATTCTCCTACATGAGAAAATGTATTTCACTACAAATGAAAACAATAGAAAAACTTTTATACTAAAAAAAAATTGAACAAATAAGTAAATTGAACAAATAAGTAACAACTATGTGTATTGATTCTTTTCCGAATAAATGAGAAAGAATATAAGAATTTTGTAATCCTGAAAACAAAACAGCAGAATAAATATTACATACCAATGAGCAACGATACAAATGTATTATAATAGCAAACACATCACAGTGAATATAGAAAAATATAAGCATTGCTGTTTATTCGAAGAATATAAAAGAAATTTGCTCACTTAATCAAACTAATTAGACAACAAGCGAGAAAACGAAACAAAAACGTATTCTTTTTGAATAAGTTTGTAGCGACACGACAAATACATAATAAAAAAAAGAAAACAAAATTATTCAACAAACAGACAGACAGAATCTATCAGTTTATATACTCACACAGTTGAATTGTATAACTGTATTTTATCGATATTACCCAGGCAACCAGCTGACGTTATAATGACGTTAATATAAAGTCAGTTTTTGACCAGTTCGACGTTAGTTTATGACGTGATATTAACGTAATGACGACGTGAGTTTGTCT
>NW_018022040.1:17847-21280 GCF_002006095.1 Pseudomyrmex gracilis
TACTAGTATATTGCAATGTTACTGTGATATTTTCGTAATATTACGTGTTATATATATATGTGGGATCTTACATATAATACATAAATATATACTCAAAAACAAATTTTTAACTACCGTGTTATTTAAATAACGTCATTACTAATGACGTCTTACTCACTTATTTCATCTGACGTTACTCCAAAGACCAATAGTTACATCATATATGACGTATATGTGTGACGTATATACTGACGTCATTGTTATGACGTTCAAAATAACGTCAAATTTAGGTCATAATCACCAGTTAGTGACAAAAATCACGTATATTTACGTCATTACAACGTCAGCTGGTTGCTTGGGCATTGTTGCTAGAGAACAAATCGTTCTGCTCTAACCTCTCGAACTTCTGAATTTCTTTGTCCGATATCATTATTTTGAAGAACTATACGCAGTGATGTGCACCGTTTGACAGTTCAAAGACAAATAAATGAAAAAATTCAACGATTGACGATCTGTTACCAATAATTTGAATGTAGTTCAAGAAACACTCTAAAGGCACGTACGTGCGAGCTATCGTATCTATGACAAACAAAAGAATGTGAATATACGATGGTGACATACGTTTAAGTACTGTTCACAATTCAACATTTGCATAATCGCTATTGTACTTGGATCGAGATAAAGAAATAGAAAAAAAATAAAACATAAATATTTAAATATATACATAAAAAAAAAAAAACTTTGATGACACATACAGTGTGACAAAACAATTCGCATACACAGTATGTGATCTAAAAATTAAAGTAAAACGTTAAGCACGTAATTGAGTAAATATTTAATTACTAAGAATTGAATNAAACAAATCGAACATAACATTGAGATCATGAGTGCGAGAAAACCAACATTTTCTCGTTCGANTTGGAAGAAGAAAAAGTTNATGTTTGCATTANTNTTAAACTGTAGAAAGCAAAGGTGTATGATTCTTCTCACGAGAAGAATATAGTTTTAAATGTCACTTTTTATCTTCAATAAGTACGTAANTTGATTGAAGGTTTGAAAGGTTAGTATTTAAAGTTTTTAATCGTTAAAGTTTGTCCTNAAAGATTGGCTTGGAAATATTCAAGACAGTGTGAATTTTGACTTAGTTTATTTTTATTCGCAAACTCCGTACTTAGGCCGTTAGACTACTGAATTAGTCAAGGTAAAATTTAAATATAAAAACACGTACTCTTATTTTAAACATTCGATCAAGAAATGCACCATAGGAAAATTAGTTTGTGTAATCTGAGATTGTGTATACCTATAAAAAAATTTGGGCAAATAAACTTTTCTGTCTTTATAACGTATAGAAAATAGAAAAATAGAAGTATACTACATCAGGTACTGATTAGTATACGCACAGTATGCAAGTATAGTACACATATGATTTTAATAAAACACGAATGATTCTTTGTATTTTACCTTTTTTGCGTCAATTGACGATGTGATGTAACACATATAGTCTTTAATTCGTCGGTAAAAATACGTATTATATAAAATTATTATTTTATGTAATATTAAGTACGATTATGTAGTAGGTTGAAAAGCTTATAATAAAATTGTTGTGTTTAATTAAAACAGTGGCACTGTATATATTTTTTACGTAAGTATTAGGTGCGCAACTAAGTTCTTGCTGTTTTTTTTTTTGAAAATGCAACTTTATTGTGAAAAAATGGTTACAAATGAATCATTCAAAATATTGCCATCGGTAGCTACAACTTTTTTTCATCTTTCTGGCAGAACTCGAATACCGTTGCGGTAAAAGTGTTTGTCTTTTGAGGCTATCCACGAATCAAGCCATTTTTTGATGTCTTCATTGAAGCGGAACTGCTGATCAGCCAGACCATGTGCCATCAAACGGAACAAGTAATAATCGGACGGCGCAATATCTGGGGAATATGGCGGGTGGGGTAGGAACTTCCCATTTAAGCGTTTCCACGTAGGTTTTAACGGGTTTGGCAACATGAGGCCGAGCGTTGTCATGCAGTAGAATCACTTTTTCGTGCCTNTGCTCGTATTGTGGCCGTTTTTCGCGCAGTGCTCGGCTCAGTCGCATTAATTGAATTCGATACTGTTCCCCAGTAATGGTTTCGTTCGGTTTCAACAGCTCATAATAAATAACACCGACCTGGTCCCACAAAATACACAGCATAACCTTCGCAGCGTGAATATTCGGCCGAGCCGACGACGTAGAAGCATGACCGGGCAGTCCCCATGACTTTCTTTTCTTTGGGTTGCTGTAATGAATCCATTTTTCATCACCCGTCACGATGCGATAAAGAAAACTCTTTCTTTTTTGCCGCTGTAGCAGTTGTTCACAGGCGAAAAAACGACGCTCAACGTCCCTTGGCTTCAAATCATAAGGAATTTAAGTTCCTTGCTTTTGAATCATTCCCAACGCACGCAATCGCTTGGAAATAGCTTGGCGGGTAACTCTTAATGCTGAAGCAAGCTGTTTTTGCGTTTGGCATGGATCCTCATCGAGCAATGCCTCCAATTCAGCGTCTTTGAAGGTTTTTGACCTTCCTTCACGCGGACGGTCGTCAACATCAAAATCACCGTCTTTGAAGCGACGGAACCAATCACGGCACGTTGTTTCACTTAGAGCAGCATCTCCGTAAACTTTTTGGAGCTCTTGATGCGCTTCAGCCGCCGTTTTCTTTGAATAAAATAAGAAAATCAACACTTTCCGCAAATGACGATTATTTAGTACAAAATCAGACATTTTCACACAACCAAAAGTATATGACGTCAAAACAAAATTACTAACAAAGTGATTTAGTCAAAGCGGTTTGGTTACCATATGTCTAAGCTTGGCTCGTGACGTTTTGGATATGTCAAAATCGACCAGCACTTACTGCTGGAGCCATCTATTGACAAACAGCGGGAACTTAGTTGCGCACCTAATAGTTTAAATAAATAAATAAATAAAGAAATGAAATAGTATATTTTTATAGGTAATTTAAAAGATAGTGGAAGGTATTAATTACAACACACATAAATAATCAAATATAAAAATAAAAACACAGGGTCAATAGAAGCCTCACCCTGGGTGTTGTAGTGATATTGTTTATTTATTAGATAATAACGGTTCAAGATCTTTGGTTGAGATCATCTTTAGAACTAAAGTGTTTTCTGAGCAATATTAAGAAAATTATCTGATATTACACTTTAATAACGAGAAAAAATAAGTAGTCAATAATGATTAATGACGATAACACACAAAGAATTTAAATATATAATTGAGTAAAAGTATTGTGTTTTCATCACAATAATTTTTTTCAAATAAGTTGTTTAGGTAAAGTACTCTCTGTAAAGTTATACTTTGAGAGAGTTTTTCCGACAAGAAAAGCACAAAATATAAAGTCTGACCAAAACGGTACTTGAGAAATCATTTTATTATGTATGTAATAAA
>NW_018022040.1:21842-23633 GCF_002006095.1 Pseudomyrmex gracilis
AATATAAAATATAAAACTTTTTTATCAGTTTTATTATTAAGATAAATTTAAATATTTCTAGATATACATATTACTTATTTTAAAATTTTAATAGTTTCAAATATTTTATCTAATACACATTATTTAAAAAATACTCTTTTGATATTTTATACTTTTATACACTACATTTAAATCAATTATTTAATATTTGTTAATTTTTGTCCTGCATAAACAATAGTATATCTCTTTAAAATCTTTATCGAATAATCAAAGTGTTAATCTTACATTAATAATTTAGTTTTAATTATATTGAATAATTAAAAATAAAGTTACTTTTAAATATTTATAATATAATTTATACAAAACTGTAAAAATACATCTGTAAAATTGATTTAAATGTAGTGTACAAAAGTAAACTATCAAGAAAGTATATTTTTTAAATAATATGTATTAGATAAAGTATTTGAAAATAGTAAAATTGTAAAATAAGTAATATGTATATCTAGAAATATTTAAATTTAAAAAACTTGTTGTATAAAAACATTTATTTCAAAACATATGTTTTAATTTTAATGGTAGAAATATATTAATTTGTGTTATACGAAAAAGATAAACTGATAAAACACATTTCAATGTTTATTAAAACTATTTCTATACTTTTATAATTACTTATAATATAACGGATTTAAAACAAATTTCTAAAAAACATTAAGAACACAAAATATAATTTCTTAACTATTATTAAATATAAAAAGTTGCATTACTTTTTTATGTTCTTTTTTTTAGTAAATTGAACACAAACTTCTATGAAATTATCTGTACAACACATTGTAGATAAGACTTCTAGAAATAATAAAGAATAAACATTTTTAACGCCTTTACACACATAACAAAAATATAATAAAAATGATAAAAGCAAAAATAAGTAAAAAGAAGAAAAATAGTATAAAATATTATAAAAGTGCTATATGTATACGTTTATCTCATATTATTTATAATAGTAAGTTTATATTTTATATTTTACATACTTTATTAAAAAAACAATATACAACAACAAATATAACTGTAAAGGTTTTTTGTTTTTCATAAAAAATTGAAAGTTTTGGAACAATAAAAAATAATGTAAAATAAAAATATATTAATGTTAAATTCTAAAATACAAAACTTTTACATATATATTTCTTTATACACATAATTTTTAACATATTTTTTGTTTTGATTTAAATCAATATAAATTTTTAATGTCTGCCAAGATCGTACTTGTAAAAAAGCTACATAAAGTTGTCCGTGAGTAAATACATCTTTTCGAAGATCTAGTCCTACTCTATCAAACGTTTGACCCTGAGATTTATTTATTGTCATAGCAAAAGCTAATTTTATAGGGAATTGTCTTCTACTAAATGTAAATGGATATTCATTTTCACAATATAATTTTATACGATTCAAAAAAACAATATCTCCTCTTTTATCACCACTTAAAATTATACATTTTAATAAATGATCTCCAAGTTCTGTAATTAATAATCGAGTACCGTTACAAAGACCTTCATTAATATTAATATTTCTAATTAACATTACAATACAATTTAATTTAAGGCGCAATTCATATGGAGGTAAAGATAACGGACAAAGACTATTTAAATATTCCGGTACTAATATCTCACCAATTGTGTCGTTATTATTGCAATTTACAGTACTATCTATATTGTATAAACTCGTTCATTATTATCTAATAATTCAACAACTTGTTTATTGATTTCTTCTACATCAACATTTCTTGCAGAAAGTATTGCACATTTGCTCATATTCATA
>NW_018022040.1:24543-25780 GCF_002006095.1 Pseudomyrmex gracilis
ACATATGCTCTCCTTTGTCCTTCTAATATACCAACACATCGTGCATAATCTTCTGACATATTTTGTTTAAACATTTCCCAGAGCTCTTCAGGATGCAATGGTTGACAATGTAACAATATTCGTACAAATAAATTTCGAAGTTGTCGTGGCATCATGTATCTAGTAGCTTCATTCATAGCTCGTTTCCATTCATTATCATCTTCAATCAATCCTAAAGCTAAACACGTAGCTGAAAATGTTTCATAATATTCTCCATTTACTATTTTTAACTCTTCAAAATTTGTAGCTCCTTTAACAACAAGTAATAACAATCGTAAATGAAATAATTCTATTTGTGTCGGACTAATCGAATACATACTTCCTATACAGTTGTATTTATTCTTTCGTTTGACCTAACGTGAAACATTTTTACCATTGATCTTTTCTTTTTTAAATGTATAATAACTTGAAATTTCTAAATATAAATATTGTCTTGCTTCTTCATCACAAGAATTTAAGGCAAAATAATCTATTAACATAGTAACTTGATCTATAAAACAGAAGAAATTACATCTTTATTAACATCATTCTCAATTATAATACTTTGTTTATTAGGAAGATGAACAGGTAAAACGTACTATACTATGACTTTTTTTGTGTAACTTCTTCTCAAGAATACGCCATGTAGCTTCTAGTGGTCCAACATATCGAGCTTCAATATAGTTATGTATTTCATCATGATCCACAATTACATTTTCTGTTATTGGTTCAATTCTCATAGCAGCAACATCATGTCCTTTGCAAATATATTTATATAAATATTTTACAGATTTAATACTTGAAACAATTTCAACATTAATATGAGAATTAAATATAAGTGACAATATAGGAGAATATGGAACAACATATCGATTATCAACTATATATTCTCCAGGACGTTGAAAACTTTTATCATTATTTTGTCGACGATAATAAGGATAATTATCTTCATTCATTTTAGTTTCTTCACAAAAATCTCTTGGATACTTCTTAGAACACCGTCCATCTACAAGACACCAATCTCCGCAAGGTCCATGAATCATATGTCTTATTACTATATCATGTAAAATTTTAAAGAACGGTAAAAAAAGGCGCCAAGTACATGCGCAACTCGTATCTCTAGAAAAAGTATTACTATCAAAATCTTCCTCTACAAGATCTATTCTACAAAAGAAATGATATCAATAAGTTACGCCAAGTAAAATTTTTTATACATGGT
>NW_018022040.1:26663-28816 GCF_002006095.1 Pseudomyrmex gracilis
TCAAAGGTGTCGTCTAGACTGTACTGTAAACGTCTGTAATATTTGAAATCCAATACATCTAAATAACATCCAGCAACCAGTTCAGTAACGCCTGTTTATTTCATATTCTTGGTTTTTTTTTAGAAATATTTAATATTTTTAAAAAGCCCAAGACGAAAACGACTCATGTCTGGCGAATTAAGGTGCCGAAAAACACGCCGTTTGTTGAGGGTTACTTATTCTTTTTATATATTTATAATATATATACATATCAAAATACCGTTAAAGCTTAACCTGTTCGAGCTTATTATTAAACCTTACGCGAAGATCGATAAGTAATCACCCTTAAGTCGCTACCACGCAACATCACAGTTAGTTGCAAAATTAATAACTTTTAAACTAAAAAAGATAAAGAAGAACAGTCTGCGCCATAATCCTTAGCGCAACAAACTGCAAAATACCAGCCTAGTTTGAACTTTCTAACTTTAGTTATTAACAATAAATTGTTTAAATACTAGAAATTATCAAATTTTTATCGTGTGGTATTTTGCAACTAACTAATAGGAACTGAGATGTAAAAACCATTTTGCTCTAATTTTTACCGTTCTCGAAATATTCAATTTGTTAACTTTCACTCTTTGTCTCATAAATCGCAGAGTAGCCGATTGAAGATACCTGCAAAATTAGTTTCAAGCTATCTCTTCTGGTTCTGTAGATATCCGCGATTTGCGAATGTATCGTTATATATAAATGTAGAATATTAAAATAAATCAAATGTGTATAGTTGTTATTCATAAGCTTTATTGCAAAACCGCGTTTTCGGGAACTCTCCAATCACCAAATTAACATAGGATATATATATATAATATATCTATTTATTATATTTAATATTTTTTATTTTTTCTTTAACAAATGTAATAACGAGATGGCACGCTCGATAATATTTTTTCAATTTTTTTTATATTTGTATTATATATCTTTTCCTATACGTAGTAAATTAAACTTCTCTTCTCAAATTGAACGCTACATTAGACCTTGACTTGTGCACGAAATGTTGACACCTGGCGGCGACAAGAGGAAGAGTACGTTCTACACTCTGGTGGCTGACAAAATCCGTGTCCCAAGACGACGAAATCTTGAAACCTAGTTTTTCGAGATTTTGAACTTTGTACTAAAAAATCTCCGTTCGGAAGGTACAAAAGAAAAAAATTGCGTAATACTTTTTTTTGTGCCTTGATCTTAACTTTTGATTGAGTCTAGGCCGAACTCGATCGGTTTAGCCGTTCTTGAGATCTCAAAATCTCGAAACGCATAAATTACCATTCTCGCGTATAAGAAGCACCCCAGCTAGCATATCTAGTCAAAATGACGTCAAAAATTGGTGATTATTGGTTCACTGACGTCAAGTGACAAAATAAAACTTAATATAAAACGTCTTTTTTGTAGCGCTTTAAAAACGTACAAAATATGACGTTACACAAACGTTTCGGCTAGCTTTATCACGTCAAAATAACGTCAAAAACGCAGACCACTCCGCGCATATATATTCGCGATTTTCAATTGGTACGCGCATGTGCACAATGTACTGGCTGGCAGTTCTGCGAGTGATAAAATCAACGGTCAATTATTGTACTTTCTTTTGTGCTTTCTTTCTATATGTAGTAGACACTGTTTACATTATTTTTGTACTAAATAATAAAACTCGTGATAGTGTTAGTGAACAATTAAAACGAGACGGTACGTTTTAATAAAGATGTGATATTGTTATTTATTCTGCAAGCGCGACGACTTAACCTAAATATAGTATTTGCTTGAAATCTTTTACATTTTTTAACCTTTTTGTTATACAAATATTAATTATTTTGTTTTACATTATATTAGCTATGACATTTATTGCAGTAGAATTTGCTACTAACGAAGATGATGTCGTAATGGGTATAATTCATAACACTTGGCTATCAACTGTTAAAGATAAAGTTTGGTGGCCTCCTTATAAAACAGGTCACAGAATAAATAAAGCTTTAATAAAAGTCACAGATAAAAGGGCCAGTACGAGCCTAAGCACAGTTATCAGTGTGCAATGTTTTAGTTATTAATAACAAATTAGTTACGTTTCGATTCTTTATTGAATCCTCTTCAGAAAAATAGAAAAAGCCTACAAATACAAAACAAAA
>NW_018022041.1:0-6347 GCF_002006095.1 Pseudomyrmex gracilis
AAAAAAAAAAAAAAAAAGTACGATAATGAAGGCCCACTATCATCTTCAATCTCGGTGATAATGTTTTTCATTTCTTCCAACAAAACAATATGAACCGGGCTTAAGGAAAGTCGCGGGAGGGCAGCACGGAGTGCTTCCGTTTCCTTTATATTAGGCGCTAAACGTTGTGATGTAAGGCATGACAAGCATGACTACAATACTATCATCTTCGAACGAGACACTTCATATAATTTCGATCAAACTTCGCCCGCCTTCGGCGGGCTCGTTTGATCTTTCAATTCTCGCGTTTTGACAGAATGTCACTCTAACCTTTATTAACAGAATATTAAAATTATAAAATGTATTTAGGCAGAGGATAAGGAACATTGCGAGGAATAAGTAGTTTACACCGTAAAGAGTTCNAAGATATCCGTTGTAGCGGTCGGACGTGCGTAAATACGCAGGTATATTTTTGGAATTTTTACCGGTGTTATGCGGGGGGCTGCTCTCACCGGACATCGAAAATAATCTATTACTCGACAAATTTATCAATTCTGTAGTTTACACCGCAATATCAACGATTTGCACTTACATTAAGATATCAACGAAGATATATCATTGCAAGATATTAAACGTGTGCATCACTCGCCGGGACATCGACGGACAGCATCTTACAATTGCATTATATTGAAGATATTTCGTAGTAAGTATATTCTTATAAAAATATATCATTAACATTTTAATATTACGTAAGTGAATATTATTATTACATTTTAGAAATAGATTGTAAACGAGATTTAGAAGATTTCAACTTAGAAAACATTCATAAAGTTGAAAATCTACTTTTAAGACACGAAAACAAATGTTTGAGAGACCAAGTTTATTTATTACAAGCAGAACTTGCAAATATAAGTAAGTACAAGTCCTTAAATTGTTTGTTAGAGAGTACATATCAATAATCTTTATCTTGTATAACAGCTTTTTCACTTAGCATGCATATATATACATATATATATACAGGGTGTCCCGCAATGATTAGTAAACCTTGGAGGGAGTGAAAGAGGATGGAATTTTGAACTAAAAGTTCTTTTTCCACTTTTGGCTCGGACCATTTTTTACCGAGATATAAACTATCAAAGTTCTCCAATGAGACGGCGCGCGTACAAGGTACGCAGGAGCGTAGCGCGCCGTGCGACATTTTGCGCGTATCCCACTCACATTACTTCTGTTAAAACTTTATTTTTACTTGGAAAATTAAGTAATACATAAATAAATAAATACAAACAATTAAAAATTTATCAAATTACTTAATTTATTTAAAAGAATTATTTATACATTATCCAAAAGTAATGAAGACATAAATAATTGATATCAATCGTGTCTTTTTACGCGTTTTTAGTATTTAAAAAACTGACTACGTAAATAATTAATTAGTTATTATTTAAATTAACTACTTTAGTAATTAGAAAATACATTAGTGAAGATATGAACATTAAGAATGTTCATTGAAGATGATTAAAGAAATAAAGTCGAAACGTCTGGATATCAATTAATTTTAAATATTTTTGCACAACATCCTGCAACTGGTTCGAACGGTCCTTTCCGCACATATCAATTTCAATCATATTTATTGCCTTTTATTATGTTAATGTCTAAAAAGCTTAATGAGTTATTTATTATGAGTTATTTATTATATGAGTTAATATATTGTTTTGTGTTTCTAAAGTAAATTGTAGTCTAGGATGATAACTGTTAAAAGATTTGAGCAATGCGTCTATAAGATCAACTGGAGCAGTTAGTAAAATGTCATTGACATATCGAAAATAAAATGTAAGTTTAAAAGGTAATTTTTTTTAAACATTTCTTTCAACGTCTTGCATTACGATATCGGATACTATAGGGGATAAAGGTAATCCCTATAGGTACTCCGTACGTTTGTTTATATATTTTTCATTAAAGGTAAAAAATGTCGATGCCAAGACAAATTCCACACATCTGATAAATTCATTTAATGGAATTTTTGTTTTTCTTTGATGTGCTTCCTAATTAGTTATATATTATGTGCTTTGAATATTTACTTTTGTCTTACACTCAAGAAAATCAGAATTTTAGCTTATGTGACAACTAACCTCGGGTACGGGGCACGTTGACAAATTTGCACAATCGTGTTTAAAATTAAATAACTTTGTTTATAAAGATATATAAAAATAACATTTTTTTCTTAAAGCTAAAGAATGTGACTATGATGTAACGTACCCAATATTACATAATATGATGTACAGTTTGTTATTTTAAATAATATAATTAGCATGTGCTCCGGTCTCCCCTACTATCAATGAGATTATAATATATATGTAGTACTGACTATTTCACCTTGATAATATGTATTATTACCACAGTGTAAAGATGCGTTCCGTTTTATATATGTATGATCTGTAGTATAAGTAATGTATACAGATTCCGTTCTGAGACTGCGCACGAGCTACATCTCCCGCGTATTCCAGTCCTGCTTCAAAATTTCCTAATTCNTGTCCTGAGCTACAAAACGCTGCGAAAACAGTTGGAATTTCAATTCGTAAGTAAGCTCAGAGTTCTGGAACTCAAGTTCCACGCAAAAACTGTCGTTTTCACGACAATCGCGACCTTGTGGTCGAGCGACCTGTGGATTTCGTCTGAGGACGCCATTTTTCCTTCCTTTTCAAAGTAAAGTTGTAAAACATTTGTGTGGTTGAATCGTACGGTAAGGGTCAAGTATCGTTCAAGTTGTTGTTGCGAGCCAGTGTTGTGCAAATCGGACACAGTAAAACGCGTGTGTTTCGTGACTACGACGATGACCGAAGAAACGGCCGATGTAGATATGCCTGTGGCGGAAATCCCGCCAGGAAAGAACATAACCCCCCCTCTTAACGACCAGACCACTGCGCCGGGCACGGGTCCCGGTGGGGGTCGTGCGGTTCGTGAAGTGTTCCCGGCTAGTTCCCCTTCCTGCTCTTCGGCCTCTACTGGACCTGCAGGGGTACGGTCCTCGAGGAAGAGGGACGGCGCTGGCCCGTCCCCCCCTCTCAAGCGTACTTTCTCTGCTATGTCCAGCGTGCAAAGACAGCTTATACTCAACCGTTACCACAGGGACTCCAGGGGTCCTTTCATGGTGCACATAGAGACGTGCCGTCCGCTGCCCTCCTCTGCTGGCGAGGACAAACATGAAGGCAGTAAGAGTCTGGATACAGGTATTAAAAAAGGAACCTCGCTCAGCGCCATCGGCCTGGGAAAGAGGCTCAATCGTCTTCTCTTGAACCAGTTTCAACGTGCCTTTGACTTGCGTGTGATAGGTAGGAATAAGTTTTCTGTCTGCTTCCCCACAGGCGAGGATGCGAATCGGTTTGTTGAAGCCTTCAGGGACGTCGCCGACAAGATAACCCCCTGCGAACAGTGGACAGCGCATGTCCCATCGTTTAGGGTGGTCAAATAGTTTGTTCTGAAAAGCGTTGACGAGGAGGAAACCGTGGAGGAGTTGTTGGCTGGTCTCCGTCCCCCCCCCCTGGGTGGGGTCAGGAGTGGGTTCCCCCTTTCGAAGCCGTTAGGATCATGCGTAGGGAAAAGGGTAGTCCTACCTCTAGCCCTAGGTACGTGAGTACAAATCAACTTATCTTAAGGTTCCGCTCTCCGGTGGTTCCCCCGTCTTGCTTGTATGTGGGGAAACGTCTCCCCCTAACCCCTTATGTATTTATAAGGTAAGAAGATGCGATTTTTGCCAGAAATTCGGGCATACAGTTCATTCTTGCAAACAGTCTGGAGATAAAAGGCGCAGGTTTTGCGAAAAGTGTGGGAAGTCGGGCCACTCTAAACCAAATTGCTCAAATGTTTTGGACGAATGCATAAATTGTATTCGTTTCAAGGTTGGTAACACCGGTCACCAGTCTTCGGAACTCCGTTGCCCGGTCTTCCAGAGACAACGTGAGATTCACAAGATTATGGCTCACAGAGATCTTTCTTTTCGCGATGCAGCCAGTCTGTACGATGAGGGGAATACACTCTCTGGTTTGAACTCTCATTTGTCTAATGTGTCGGTTCCCCTACCCACGCTCGGTGAGTACTTTCCGGGTGGGAACGTTTTTCGGTTTTCGGGAGGTGGAAAGCCAGGCCCTTCCCCCCCTCAGGTGACGTCTGTTGGGAGTCCGAGAGTGCCCTCCTCCCGAGTGGGGTTTTCTCCCTCACCTAAGAGTTCGAGTGTTCCCTCGTTCGACTCCTCTCCTGCCTCTAACCTCTCCTATGCAAAGGTCACCTCACTGAAAACCCCTACGCCCCTCATTCGGTTCCCCCCTGTGTGGAGAGGGCACAATCCTCCTCTTCTTCATCAAACAAAAGACCTACAATTAATCGCTCGTTTGTAAATTCTATTACAAAAAAATGTCTTCCGGACGTAACTCCTCAGAAGACGAACATTCCAGAATTTCTTCAGACAAAGGAATCCTAATCAAAGCTTTCCAAAAACTAAAAGTTACCCCCAGTATAAACCCTTCTCAGCTCAACAACACAGACATGACAAATATCGTTACTGAATTACAAAAGTACCTCTATGGTACTCTAGAATCTTAGAGTTAAATTTTGCACACCATGAAACCTTTAACCGTAGTCCAATGGAATTGCAGGTCTTTGGTCCGTAATCTCGATGCGGCCCGCCTACTACTCCAGGACTGCAAAGCTGAAGTAGCGACCTTCTGTGAAACACGTCTTGACGGCAACTCTATTGTTACCTTACCTAACCATGAAATCATATCACAAGATCGTAATCGTAGAGATGGAGGAGTTGCCGTAGCAATAAGTAAACACATCAAATTTCGTATCCCGGAAATCCCCCAGTTGATAAACCTGTGCAAAGATAACTACGTTAAACTTGCTGGTAAATGTACAGAATAGGGGAGCCCCCTCCGATCGGCTTCTTTTTCACACATGTTATTAAGATTACCTTCCTGAGTAACAATATGAAGCTTTTAGCCGTCGCTCATTGTTTATAAAAAAGTTATAAACAGAAAAAGTTTCATGAATAAACCAATTTTCTCCGACACCGTGTACATTTCAGAAGGAAATGAGTAATGTTTATGTTGCCAACAATGTGTGTATATGTAGCATATCGGGAAACTTTCTGTTTTGTTTTGATTCCTTCGTTCGTATTCGTCTTTTCGCTCAATGTGTAATAGATTTCTGTCGTACACGGTTGAATTTTGGAAAGTTTCACCATGCGTTTCCATGAATTTCTAAATGTTACACACAATTTTGATTCTTTGTAGAATTTTTTGAGTGAAAAAAAAGTCATTCGTAAAGAAATAACGTGTCCGAAATGTGGAAATGTTTTGCTATTGAGAAACAGTTTGGAAAATCATGTATTTCATTGCGGAAAACATTATTTTAAAATTATAAAAAGTCGTAAACGACGAAAAGTGACATGCAACTTCAAATTAAGCGCATTTCACGGAACATGGTTCGAACGAGCCCACTTGGATTTATCAAAAATTTGTCGCTTCATTGCGTACTTTTTGATGCTACAGCCACCACGATTCGAATTCTTACGCGTTGAATTAGATATAACCAAGAATACTATAGTTGATTGGACGAATTTTTGTCGAGAGGTAAATAATATATCTGCTTTTCATTTTATTAATTAGTTAAGTTTAGTTCATTAATTTTGCTAAATGAACTTTTCTAGTTGCTTCAACAGTGGATAATCAGTAAACAAGAACCTATTGGTGGAGAAAATAAAATTGTAGAGTTGGATGAGGCAAAAATAGGAAAAAGAAAATACAACACAGGACGTATAGTACGAGGACAGTGGGTTTTCGGTGGCATTGAAAGAAGTACGCAAAAAGTTTTTGTTTTGCCGGTACCGTGTCGAAATACAGAAACACTGTTGCCTATTATTCGTAAATATGTTGCTCCTGGCTCAATCATTCACACGGATCAATGGCGTGCATATAATGCATTAAGTAATGAAAATTACATTCATTACACGGTAAACCACTCAACCAACTTTGTGAATCCAGACACAGGTGTCCACACACAAAATATAGAAAGATTGTGGAGAGACATGAGAGCAAATATTCCGCGCTACGGCACTCGCGATTATCATTTTGAGCATTATTTGGCAGAATTTTTGTTCAAAAGAATGTATAATTTTGATATTAGAATTGATGCCTTTTTCGACATAATGAGTGCAATGTATCCACTAGATCAAATGTGAGATCTATTTATGTAAAAATATATGTATTCTTCACAAATATATTTATCGGTTGAATCGCTATACGATTTGTTTTCATTTCTTCGTTGCAAGCGTGTAGGCAGGGGGGGCTGCGCCCCCCCGCAGGTGGAGGGGC
>NW_018022041.1:6598-28738 GCF_002006095.1 Pseudomyrmex gracilis
TCATGAAACTTTTTTTGTTCATAAGTTTTTTATAAACAATGAGCGACGGCTAAAACTTTTAGAAACGTACTCAGGAAGGTCATATTTACAATATATCAAAACGAGAAGCCGATCGGAGGGGGCTCCCCTATTCTGTACATTTACCAACTTGCTGTTGTTGAGTTGTTCCTTCCGAACTCTCAATCTCTCTATGTCTTTTCGCTGTATAGCCTTCCTAGAACACCTGCAAACTATACAGAAGTTGACTTTTGGAAAAACTTTTTCCTCTTAAGCGCTAACTTCCAACCAGCGATCGTCTGCGGTGATTTCAATAGGAAAAGCCCCCTGTGGTGCAGTACCCCTCCTCTCTCTAATAGAGAAGGGAAAAACTTAGAACATGCGTTAGTCAACTCTTCTTGGGTAGTTCTCAACAACGGCAGTAACACTTGGGCCTCCGCGGACCTCTCTAGGTCCTCCGCAATAGACCTCACCATTGTCTCTGATGTTCTTGCACCTCTCTGCACATGGGCTGTGTGCGAGTTTCATTATGGTAGTGATCATTTCCCTGTAATAACCACGGTCTCCGACAAGTTTTCTGGTCGCATTCCCTGTCGACCATACTACTCGGTGAAACAGGTACGCTGGGAAGAGTTTCAGAATGGGTGCCAGGAAGGCGTGGCCACCCTCCCCCCTCTGGATACAGTTGAAGATGTGAATACTGCTTACTCTAAGCTTATTGACCTTGTTAATAATTCTCTCCTGCGCGCAGGCGCCACCCGTACGACCTCTTCAAGGGCTTCTAGAAAGCCCCCCACTCCTTGGTGGGATGCCTCCTGTTCCGACATCTATACTCGCAAAAGAACCGCCTTTGCACAGTTTCGCTCACACCCCAACATAGCAAACTTGGACAACTATTGTCGAGTTGCAAATGAGATATCCAAAGCCCTAAGGAAAAAGAAACGCTTGGCCTTCCGCAGGTATTGTGGCTCCTTGCATGCGAACTCGGATATTGGATCCGTGTGAAGCACCATCAAAGCATTTTCTTGTGCACGAAACAAGCCTAGAGACGAGGGCAATAAAAACTGCCTTGACCTAGAAGGCTTCCGTAAAGCCTTCGATAAAGTTGCCCTGGTGGTCCAACCTCCCTCGGGGAGTTTCAACCTACCTGGGCCCTTAAATCCTCTAAACTCCAACATCAACAACGATTATCTAGATAGTCAGATTTCACACACGGAATACTTCTCCGTAATAAAGTCACTTAAGTTAAGATCGGCCCCCGGTCCGGACCTTATCACATATTCTGTTATATCACAATTTCCACTTAATCTTCACGTATATATAATCAAACTCTTTAACTTAATGTTCTGTAGGCAGACTTACCCGCCCTCATGGAGAGACTATTTCGTCATCTTCATCCCAAAGCCGGGACGCAAGGGCGCCTATAACCCGATATCTTTGGCTAGCAATCTTCTTAAAATTGTTGAAAAGGTTATGTGTCGTCGACTAGAGTGGTGGGTCGAAAATAACAACGTCCTCTCCCCACACCAGTTTGGGTTCAGACGTGGACTCTCGTGCACCGACAACTTGGCCACGCTAGTTTCTAGCATTAAGATTGCTAATAATTCTCGTCAAGTAACCGGGGCTGTGTTCCTGGACATCGAAGGAGCCTTTGACAACGTCGTACCTGACACGCTAGTGGCTATGCTACCCCCCCTTGGAATCACACCCAAAATGTTGGCTTTCCTGACCTCGGTGGTGGGTCCCAGGAGGCTGCAAAGGTACGCTTCTGGCACTTATGTACAGACCCGTAGTACAACCCGTGGACTTCCTCAGGGATCGGTACTTAGCCCAATACTATTTAATATCTATATGTCACAGGTCGAGTCTTGCCTGCCTGAGGGAGCTATGCCCTTGTGTGCCCCACGCTGACGATGTGGTAGTGTTCTACTCTAACCCCTCTGTGTCTAGTGTAGCCCGGAAACTGAATACGGCCCTGGACCAAATTCAGTCACACTTAACGTCTCTCGGCCTACAAGTTTCTCCAAGTAAATCCGTCGCCACCTTCTACTCCCTCTGTCCCCTAAGAAATATGAAGTGGCTTTTAGGAAAAAAGGGGGTTAGTATCTGCATGGGTGGGGTCAAGTTGAACGTGGAGTGGTCGATAAGGTTCTTGGGGGTCCACATAGATTACTCCCTCTCGTGGAAAAAACACGTCGCGGAAACAAGAAGGAAGTTTCTCCTTCGTATCAACATCCTCAAAGCATTGGCGGGAATTAGGTGGGGGTCTCACTCTTCCGTCCTGCTGACTGCGTACAAAGGTCTGGTGCGTTCCGTCTTGGAGTGGGGCTGTCAGGTCATGTTTCCGCGTGGAACACGAGAAGGCGTTGTTCTGGATCGCTTACAGTATGCTTGCGCTAGGGTCGTTTGTGGCCTTATGCGCACAACTCCAACTAATGTGTTGCTAGACGTCATCGGGGAACAACCGTTGCGGTGCCGACACAAGTATCTGGTTAGTAAATACGTGTGCAGGGTCTATGCTAGGTCTAGTCACCCTCTCGGACAAATCCTAGAAGACTCCTGTAGGACGTGGGAACCCGTGTGCCCAGCTAGTGAGTTCGGCCTCTTTTCCGTGTACCAAAAACTTCAGTGTCATCTTAAAGAAATTAGAAGGTTTGCGCTTCCGGGAAGCCTTGCCCTACCGTTTCATGCCGGGTACTTTAAGTGCGAGGTGGACATTGACACTAAACTACTTGTACGCCAGGCGGATGACCCTCAGTACTGTTTTAGCAACTTCCTCAAAAGTCGGGACTTCTCTAGGGTGTTCTTCACTGACGGCTCCCGAGCTCCGGGCTCGGACGGAACGTCACCCGCAGTAGGTTTCGCCGTGGTTTCAAAGGATCCGGAGCTTATCCACTATGAACGCGTTAGCAATAACTCCACCATCTTCGACGCTGAAGCCCAGGGCGTTATCTGCGCCCTGGAGTACTTACAAGATTTTAGGTTCGCAAAGGCCGTTGTGGCCTCTGACTCGTTGAGCGTGATCTCCTGTTCGGGGTCAACTGATCCCAAAGGAGTGCACTCCCCTCTCGTGTACCGCATAAAGGAATTAGTAATGAGGTTGAGGGACACAGAAGTGTCTGTGGTGTTGATGTGGGTTCCTGGACACAGCAATGTTAGAGGCAATGAAATGGCCGATAGGTACGCTAAACGCGCTCTAACCCTCCCTGAACCACATTCGGAGGGTGGGCTGGACGTCTCCTCGCTGTTCCCCACACTTCGGCGAGAGGCGCTTGACATGGCAAAGAGACAACTACAGGAAGAGGCAACCAGCAAGGAAACTGCGTATTTCCAGAAAAAACCTGTACCGCTGGGTAAACCCTGGTTTGTCAAAGTAAAGAAAAAGAAGGTCCTACCCCGCCCGTTAATCACACTCGTGTCTAGAATACGTTCACATCACACTGCTGTCAACCTACACTTGAAACGGAAAGGCATTGTGGCCTCCTCGGAGTGCCCGTGTGGCCACCCTGTACAAGATGTAAACCACGTCTTCTTCCAGTGTCCTATGTACAAGGACCACTCTGATAAATTAGTAATCGATTTGTACCATAACGGTTTCAGCCCTCCCTACAGTGTAGAGGAGGTGGCCTTTTCCAAGTGTTTTCGCTCAATGTACGCTCTCCTCTCTTTTGTTAATGCTACCAATATCAACATATAATCCTCTACCGTAAAATTTAAACCACCTTCAACTTTGTTACACCTGTACCTTTTACTCTTTTTCTGTACCCTTTTCTCCCTGTAAATGTAGCACCTGTAGTAAAGTCCCTAGTATCACACCTTCAATCAGTTTATCTCAGACTGGTTTTTGCTCCTCACGTGCAGGGGCGTGCGCCATAGAAGCAAAGAAGAAGAAGTAATGTATACTATACATAAATGCGCATATATACATGAAACGGAACGCAGCCAAGGTGACTACTACATAAATAAGGTACCACACTCAGTGTTAAAAAACATGAAAAAATCATTTTTCAAACTTTTAGAATAAAAACACATCAATAATTGTTAGAAGTAAAAAATATTTATTTAACAGACATTTTTTATGTATTATACAATTTCGCCTTCTTTTTTTCAATGCTAATTTGTTTATCTTTTCTAGTTTTTATCTTTGCATATTGACGCATTCTAAGCGTAATATAATAATGTAAAGCAAAAAAAAAAAAAAAAATAACGTAGCGCTTTATGTTCTTTACAAGGAAATCAGTCACTCTTCTCAAGTATGGCTTGTACAATAATTGAGAAGACAATCGCACGAAAAGCGAGAGATTCTAAATTTTAATCGTTTATTAAAACAACCGAAAACACTCTGCACTGTCTTCCTATATTTAAATTATATAACTACTATATTTTAATACAAATAAATAAATAATCAGAAAGCACAACCGTAAGGCACTTCAATAAGCGTAAAGCACGTACAGAACGCGAACTGTCCTAATGCTATTTTCTTAGACCACCTTCGTATCAGACTTTCCAACTCAGTTTCATTTTTCACTGATGGAAGTCGCGACCATGACTCAGAAACTGGCGTACCTTTCTTTTTTCTAGATCTACTAAATACTTCCACTCTTTTAGGTCTGAATAAACATTTTTATTTTCACTGCAAAATGTATTGCAATTAGAGATGCAGTGGACTTTGCTTCTAGGCTCTCTTATGATAATGTGTTTTTATTTATGCAGACTGTTTAATTTTGGATCATGGATCATGTGATTATAACAACATATAATAAATTCTTTTTTTTATTAAATAGATAGAAGCAATAAATAATCCGAACGGAGTTCGAGACTCGGACTTCGAACGATAGAAGCGCAAATAGAAATTGTGTCGGTTCCCGAAAACAATAAAATCGCGCCTAGTAATAACTCTAAAAATTCCACCTTGAAGCTATAGTGAGCAAGAAAAATTTATTCTTTAAACATTTCCGAGCAATTTTCCAAACAAACTCGGGTCGAGAAAAATAGAGCCCATAAAAATTAGAGCAGCTGACGCAAACAGAATTCACTATTAAGGGCAATGATTTGCCCTCAACTCAAGATTTTTTATTTATCACTCGGTAAACATCCAATGATAGCGTGATCAAAAAACTAACTCTCCTTCTTTTCCCTTCTCTACAAATTAGACAAACTGTCCAAAGTGGGGAGATCACCGATTGGCGATCTCACAAACCTACACGACTAATTAACAAATAAGAACCAGCAAGGTTCTCTCAACTGAGTTTTCCGATTGGAAGAAACTCGAAGAATTCTCGCTTACTCAAAAATGTACATAAGACGGGACTCTCGGGGCTGAAGCCAGAGAAAAATCGTTGATTTCGTTGTAAATCCCCGAAGTAGCGCAGCAAAAATCGCAAGTAAGTTGAATGCGGAGGATCTGGCCAGCCTATCAAGAATCAGCTAGCTGCATCAAAAACCGAACAGGGTTTTCAAGACTGCAGAAATAGTAAGTGCGCGTTGTGCCGATAACAAGTGCCAAGAAACATCGAAGCCGCACCGGTTTGAAGCAACCCACCGCCAAACATATAGCCGCTAAGCCATAGGGAAGAGTGAGACAAGATGAAGTAGAGAGGTAAGATGAGGTACTTGAGCTCCTGACCAGGTAGATGCTACTATCTAGCGGAAAAGCAGAGAACTAATGTGGGAGACGATGACAAAGCGCTATTGTGCGCAACGGCCATTTGGAATGCATTGTTCGCCGTAGGTGGAAGTTTTTTTTACGAAATGTGTGCGTTTTCGCCTGTGTCTTATTTGTTCAAATTTGAATGTGTGTTTTGGTAAGTAGTATGTTATTTTTTTTAAATCTTTTTATAATAATGAAGTAGTGTTTAAAAGTACTTTTACAAAGACAAAATCAAACTCAGCTAAACCCTAATCCACTACTAGCAATAACCATACTAAATGGCGTCAGTGAAGCAAGACGAAGGTTTTTGTTTGAAGCATGATGGGGTATCCTATCTTGCCCCGCATGTGTGTAAAATTTAACTCTAAGTCGATTTTTTTGCAGGTTGATCGAGATGGTGAAAAATCACAAAAAAACAACCGTTCGAGAGAAATGGTCATCAGAATCACTGAAGAATGCAATTGAGGCTGTTATTCAAAAGGAAATAGAATATAAAAAGGGGCAACCAGTTCTTTTAAAGTTCCCCAATCTACTCTTAAAAGAAGAGTTAAAATGGCAAGAGAAAAACCTAATAAATCAGAAGTGTTTTCTGTTTCTGTCAGTGGAAGTGTTTACGAATCCCTACCTAGTCCCATTTTAGTTCAATCTTTGGGGCCAATATACACTGTTTTTACTGCGAAAGAAGAAAATCTTCTTGTTGACTATATTTTAAAAATGAGAGAAAGATTGTTCGGCCTAACCTATTATGATCTTAGGCTTTTGGCATATCGGTGGACTGAAAAACTAGGTAAAAATCATAGCTTTTCGAAAGATAAAAAAATTGCTGGTAAAGATTAGTTATTTGACTTTAAGGCTCGTCACTCCCAGCTCTCACTGAGAAAACCAGAAGCTACAAGTGCTGCTAGAGCAGTTGCTTTTAACAAAATAAATGTCGGGAAGTTTTTTGAACTTTTGACCAGAGATGTTGACGAAAACCATCTCACCTCTGATAAAATATTCAATTGGGATGAAACTGGAGTGACTGTTGTCCCTAAACACATATAAAAAATAAAAATACTCTCTTTATAAGGCAGAAAACAAGTTGGCTGCCTAACGTCTGCTGAAAGAGAAAACACAAATTACCATTTAAGTTTGTTTTAGTGCTGCTGGAGCATACATGCCTCCTTTATTTGTGTTTCCTCGAGTCCGTGCAAATGATCAGCTAATGAATGAGTGTCCTCCTGAAGCATACACAGAGTATCATCTAAGTGGATGGATGCAATTTCACATATTTTTCGGTTGATTCAAAAAATTTGTCGAGTGGAGCCGAGCAACTAAAAAATCTCCAGTTCTTCTTTTACTAGATGGACACTTTACGCACACAAAGAATATGGCAGTAATAAAGTATGCTAGAGAAAATGGAGTTATTTTGTTATGCTTTCCACCACATTGTACACATTGCTTACAGTCTCTTGACGTAAGCTTCATGAAACCATTAAGTGATTGACTTCTATGATCAAGAAGTCTCTATGTAACTTAGGTCAAATCCAAGCCGTGTCGTTTCGCAGTTTCAGGTCGCAAAATTTTACAAAAATACTTTTGTAAGAGCAACGACCATGACAACGGCAATCAATGGTTTTCGTAAGACAAAAGTTTGGCCAGTGAATCTCAATGTTTTTAATGATCATGATTTTGCATCATCTGAAACTACTGAAAGACCACTTCCTGCATCCAATGGTACTCAGACTTCAAATAACTCCGTATTAGCTGGTCCCCAAGATCCCGAGCCTGCTGCCAACCGAGGTCTCGAGTCTGCAAATAACCAAAACTTCAAATCCTCTTCCCATCTTCTTCGCGTAACACCAAATACAAAAATTTCCACAAAACCTTCCTGTACACCTGAGGACATCCAATCAATACTCAGCAGCGGATTTCACTTAAAAAAGAAGCCTCGCAAGCATGGAAAGACTGCAGTTTTAACCGAGTCACCATACAAAAATAAATTGCAAACGGAACTGAATACAAAGACTGAGAAGAAATTACGGAAGAAAGAAAAAGACCAAGAAAAAAGAAAAAAAAAGTTGATTCCTGAAAAACAAAAAAAGAAAAATAGTAGTAATAGTCTTCAGTCACAATAAAAAAAAAACTAGTTGCTTGAAGCAAAAAAGAACTATAAGAAAAAGGAAAAGATCAAATTCTTCATGAATTGACAAAAATAGGCTCATTGTTCAGCTTTGAGATTTGTGCTAAGAGTTGCCTCATCTTGCCCCACCTGGTGAGGCAAGATAAAGGTTTTGAATGTTTAAAAAAAAAATATTTTTTTAATGAAAAAAAAACAAAAAGAGTCATTTGTATTTAAAACATTTACTTTATACTGCATAAATAAATGTGACTGTTTCTAGATTTCATGTGTGTTTAATCTAAACCCATCACATAGCAAAATTTATTTTGAAACGTACATATGCTTATCATAAATGGATTGATATGTCCTTCAATATTATGGCTACTTTGTATTCATTAAATAAAAACAATATTCAATAAATGTATTTCGAACATGAAACATTCACGTACTATGTTCGTGTTATAAACATGTAGGCAGAAAGGCTACAACCCTTCTTCTGCTCCCCCCGAATAGAACTCAAACCAATGTTAGGAAAAACTTAATCTTAAATTATTTTTCTTGGGGAGAGCAAGGAGAGAAGCAAGCCACTCTCCCTGCAAAGAGGCGTAGCCCCCTCTGTCTACATGCTTACAACACGAACAAATTAACAGAAAAAATAGTCTTAAGATGTCAAAAAAACGAAAATTTCTTAAAGAAAGTTGTTTTGTTTATAACTTTTTACTGAACAATGAGCGACGGCTAAAATCTTTACATTGTTACTCAGAGACATGTCCTGACATATGTCAAGATATCATCAGAGCATCTTCTCCAATACTAAACATTTACCAAAACAATATACAATAGAAAACAATATAAAATAGAAAAACTATTCACAATAACATAATTGTGTTCATAGTAAGACTACGCTTTAACTTTTTTTCCGTGTAATTATTAATAACTAATCCTAAGTACATAATTATTGTGGCGACTACAGCCACCACCATTACCGACGGCCGGCCGCGCAGTTCAAGCGCGCCGCCACTACGCAGCACGGCCGCGAGCCGTAACACGGTAGTGCAAAGTGCGGCATCGTCGATATAACAACGATGCTAAACCGTATTACACCACAGAGAAGTTCCGGACAGTGGAAAAGAAAAACCAAACAGCAGGACTATCAGCACCGGCAGACGACAAGAAGATCAGAATCAACCCCGAGGAAGCTTCTACAATCTCTCTGGTTAGAACTCCTCAATCACCGTCTCCATAATCGGAGATGCAGGTCCTCATTCCCCGGCTACCTTGGCAAGCCACCGGGATTCCAGTTTCCGCTACATCACCAAGGCACTGCTACGAAGCGTCACCTTGGGACCTTCCATCGCGCATCTCACCAGACGATCTACAGCGCACGTTACTACGCAGACGCTGCCCCCACTCCGTGTCCACAGAGGGAATCAGGTCTCGCTCCCCGCTCCTCGGCCACAATATAAAGAGCAAGAAACGCAGAGCGACAGCAGTGACTGGGAGACACCTCCACGAAGAACAAGGGCCGTCCAGACAGATATCACCGGCAAGATCCGCAGCAGAGATCATAGATCTACAGAGAAGCGACACCACCGTTCCCGCAGCCGACAACGCTCACAGCGATCAAACAACCCACCGGAAGTACGTTGAAGCAGAAGAGATCACAACCATAACCATCGTCATCGCAGGCTCTCCAGAAAACGACTTGATATTATAACACTAAACGGTTCTTGTCAGAACCTCACTGTATATAGAGTGTAAATAGTTGGACAAGAGAAATATATTTTTTTTTTTATCTCAGAAAGGTCGTAATCACTAGCGCTCCCTGATCTGTCCACAATCCCAACTGCCTACCTCTCGCTGCTGTTTCCTTATCTGCTGCTATACGAACACGCCACAACTATATACTTTGATAAAATTATATTTATTACTAAAACATAAAGATGTAACAAAAAAAATTTTTTTGTTACATCTCTATAAAAATATAAAAACTATTTAATGCAAAAAAACTTAGCGCGGCTACTCCTCAACTATAATGAAATTATTTCTTTGTGCGGCAGTCTGATGCAGCCGCGCCAAAATTTTTGCATTAAATATGTTTTTCGCATTTTGAAAAAATGTTTTCTCTTGTTACCAATTACATCTCTGTAATCTAATAATAAATATACTTTTACCAAAGTACATAGTTATATACTTAGGTGTTACGTCCTGTCAATTCCACTTCCTCCTCGCGACGTGACAACAACGGGATATGATATCATGGGAACGCCGCCGCGCAATACTGGCGCGAGACCGGATACCAATGACCAATAAAATCGAGAAACACCGAATTTGGAAAATTCTTTTTTTTTCCTCTTATTTGATTTTTATTTTCAATCTTAAACGGAAACTTACATCCCGGGAATGTAAAATCAAGGGAGATCCGATGGATAACGAGGAATCAGATGACCTATCGTGAGATTGGTCCCGAGTTTTCCGAGTCACGGATATAAAAGAGCCCCACAGAGCTCTTCGACTCAAAACAAAACAAAATTTTCCAAAGTGCGTTCCTTGTCAATACGTGAGCAAACGTAGTGCGAGCGAAACGAATGACTCAAAGGACAATTGTGTTTGTGACGGGTGTGGATCCTACTGGTTTGCAATTGGAGCTCACCCAAGACCGCCGCCGCCGCCGCTCTGTTGCTACTACCACCTTGCTGCGCCTATTACGAGATTAAGTAGTAAGTGCTACTATTAAGTCGCAAATACGTTACTTGTGCCTCACGCCGCGATCAGAATTTAAAATTCATAAAATTCTTTGCTAGTTGTTACAATTTTAAGGTAGTTACGATTGAGAACGGTTGCTCCCCTTGTCTAGAACGAGCTAACGCTGATACGGGCTGCAGACAATTCGCAAGAATCGTCAAGCGACTCTCAGCGCGCTCTCGCATCTCCGAACGAGCTAACGCTGATACGGGCCGCAGACGATTCGCAAGGATCGTCAAGCGACTCTCAGCGCGGGCTCTCGCGCACACGAACATAAAATCGCGGAAAAGAAACAATAAATAAAACTTAGGCAGCAACCGATCTCTAAGACTCGTGCCACCAAAAACTTATAATCACGAATTTTAAGTGGACCCGCCCGTTCCCGAAAAACGGTGGACGTCGAGAAATACCCTCAAGTGTTATCGGCGAAAAGCCGCAAAACGAGCCCGAAAACAGGCTGAGGCACAACGACAAACACCTGTCGAGACCCCCCTCACCGTACCAGACACGCTGCTAAGAAGTAGCGAAAATTATGAAAACAGCAATAGTAGTTATAATAATAACACCGACACACTACCAAATTCGCGAACTCAGTCGCCTCCCCGCTTCCCCTTTCCAACGCATCTAGAACCGTCATATTCTCCTGTAAGCCCTCCTGAGGTCTATTCTGCACCTACTCCTCCCCCGCGCCCTTCTCCACCCCGTCCTTCGCCTCCATCCTCGCCCGAGTTAGAATATTTAGGCAAGCGCCCTGCCGACCCCTCTCGTCCACGCACCTTCCCCCGTCCTCTCCATTTTTTACAAAATTACCACCCTTACCTCCACCGCGTATATAGTTGATCCCGAGAATCTTCATTCCCCCGAACTCCATCAGATAATTTCCACCTACTCTCCGAATGCACTCCTTACAATTAAATTCCCTTTCCTTGCCGAACACAGATTAGTCCCCGTGAAAGACTTTTACAAATTCTTCCCCCCGGGTACTTACAAAATCACTGAAATTATCGAGGTAGACCTAGACTGAGTTCGCAGTACACACATCTACTCACATCCATCCGATATAAAAAATTAAAAAAATGTAAACAATCGGTACTGAAACAAATATGTTACTCTTATAAATAAATATAAATATATCTATACATAAAAACAAAATGCTAAACAAATACACATATATGTATATAAATATCGTCTAATTATTTCTGATTGACCTCTTGCCCACCATCCCGCACCTCTAATTAGACCGCACAGTCTCATCCCAGGCAATTGAGATTTGCATCTCAGGCCTAAAACAGAGACACACGAGCGAAGTCCAGAGAGCGACGGAGTAAGAGCGGCACACGACCGTTGACCCGTCTGCCCCCCGGACCCGATACATCGCTCGACTCTCGCATCCACATGACCGTTTCTCGTGCGTGTCACGAGAGATAAAGAAAAATTCGACAAGTGTTACGCTCCGTTCATCCCCGACCGTTTCCAACAGCCAGGACGTAACATAGGATTAGTTGATAATCACGGAAAAAAAAATTAAAGTGTAGTCTTACTATAGACACAAATATGTTATTATGTGTTTTTCTATTGTATATTGTTTTTCAACAATAGGACAGTTCTTAGAGAAAAAATGTTTGGTAGTATATATTAGGAATTGGAATTAATTCAGGACATGCATAAGGGAGGGAGCCGCGAGGTCATAGCCCTCGGGTTTTCCAGGCTCCCTCCTGAGTGTCGGAGGACCGCCGAGGAGTTTTAGTGGGTAACCCCTCTTTGGGGAGTCCCACACTACCCCCACCCTCCCCCGAGAGTGGAGGTGTCCATCAAGGATTTCTCCTCGTAAAAAAAAAAAAAAAAAAAAAGGGGGGGGTCTCCGCAAAGTGTCCGGCAGGATCTCTTGTCCCCGAACTTAGAGCTCGTTCTTTAACGGAGGCAAAAAATTATTTGCTGGAGGAAGCAAGACATAAAGAAGTAAGGTATTTTTCCCGGAAAATAAGTCGTACTCGACAGACCCTGGTATGAGAGGTACAGGCGACCCCTACCCAGGCCCTTGGTGTCTCTTATATCACGCATCAGAACGTTTCATACATGCGTTAATGCACATCTTGCAGATAAATCCATAACTGAGAACGCTTCATGTGACTGTGGTTTCCCAACACAAGACGTCAATCATATATTTTTTAACTGCCCCTTACATAAAGATTCTTCTGACCTCTTAGTTTTAGATCTCTTCCATAATGGTTTTAGCCCCCCGTATGACGTGGCCAACATTGCCTTCTCTGATAACATCGGTGCTATGCATGCTCTGCTTCTATTTGTCACCCGCAAAAAGCTATCCATCTAATCCATTTAACTCCTTAATTCATATACTCCCTTATTTTATAAGATAGTATCCCCACCTCATGACATTCACCCCCTCTTCATCCCTATAATATTCTACCAACATGATTTTCCCCACCTCTCAACATACATTGGAGATGCGCTCCTAACCATCAACAAATCGTCTCAGACATCGGAGCACCGCTCCTAACTAGATTCTATATGACACAGAATGGCGTATGGACTAGCTTAACAGATCCACTGAGCCACAACAGCACCAAACCAAACCTTCGAATAAATCTAGATCACCAATAAATTGCAAAGCCAACGTTGAAGCAAATAAACAAAATCGGAAGAAATATTCTATTGTGTGGAAATATTTCAAAAAATCAAATAATCGAAATCTAGCAAAATGTATTACTTGTGGTAAAGAATACAAAACCAGTGGGAATACAAGCAATTTATCTGATCCACTTAAAGCAATTTCATCCAACCTTTACTGAGGATACAAGTGATGAAAATTTAACATCCTTTACTAGCAGCAGTATTTCTGCCCGTTCTAGTACCAGGTCAGTTAGTCCTTTTTTTAAACGGGAAATGTATTATGATAATTCATCCCAAAGGAAGAAACAGTTAGATAGAACAGTACTCGAAATGATAACTACAGATTTTCAGCCTTTCACAATTGTTAAAGACACAGGATTTAAAAAGTTAGTTAATCTATTAGATCCCAGATATAAACTTCCAAGTACATATATATTAAGTAAAACATTACTTAAAGAAGCATATTTAGAAGTATATAATAAATTACAAACTGAACTGAATAAAATTGACTACGTTGGAATAACTTGTGATTCATGGACTTATATTGCTACTGAATCATATTTAACAGTCACATGTCACTATGTAGATGAATATTTTCATTTAAAATCATGTGTCTTGTCAACGAAACCATTATCAAATGGAATAAATCATACATCCAAAAATATTGCTGAAACTTTGAAAGATATTTTTATTGAATGGCAAATAAATGACAAAACATCTTGCATCATAACCGACAATGCTGCCAACATGATCAAAGCATGTGATCTATTACAAAAAAAGCATTTGCCTTGCTACGCACACACGCTTAATCTGGTAGTGCAGGATAATCTTAAATTAATTCAACATATTATTAAAAAAACAAAAGAAATAGTTACATTTTTTAAAAGTAGCCCATTGGCAATGAAAACAAGATTTAAAAATAAACAAGAAAGCAAAAAACCCCTTAAACTTATTCAAGAAGTTCCTACTCATTAGAACAGCACGTTTTACATGATTCAAAGGATTATAAAAACCAATGATGCTCTTAGTCGTGCTTTATTAAAATTACGGAAAGCTCCTCAACCCTTTTCAGTTGATGACATGGCAATTTTAGTCAATATTGAGAAGGTTCTAAGTTGTTTTGAAGAAGCAACAAAAAAGATCTCAGGTATTGCAGCTTTTAAAAACAAGTAAAAGAGCAAAACACTTTTGAACTTATTCAAGAAGTTCCACTTTCTTTAGTATTTTTTTATAGTTTGTTATTTTTAATTCAATTCTTCTAATTGTAAATGTTATAAACTGAAATTAAGTTATGATTTAGTTTTATGTACCTTATATTTTCACACACACACACACACACATATATATATATATATATATATTACTTGCAGGACATAACTATGTGACTATTTCTTTAATCATTCTAATGACTTTTGGCATTCAAAACTTTTTGAAAGACTCTTTAGCTGAATTATCAACTGAAGAAAGAAAAATGTTTTGTAGTAATCTTTTGACATCCGTGAATCAAAGGTTAGGTCCTTATGAAACAAGATCAATTCCTAGATTGGGAACAATTTTGGATCCAAGATTCAAAAAAGAAGGATTCAGAAACAGAGAGAACGCAGCAGCAGTCGCTACAATTCTTGAGCACGATATGTATACTCTTTCTCATAAAACCCTAAAAAATGAGAGATCAACTGACTCTACAAACAACAAGCAATCGATTACTACATCAACTCATCTCTTTAGATTTCTACAAGAAAGAATAGAAGAAAAAGTGAAATCTGTAACTGCTGATATTATTATTATAAAACGGCAATATCTAGAAAGGCAGAATGCAGTTGAAAATACTGATCCCTTATTATTTTGGAAAGTAAGTTACGTAAACCCACAAACTTTACAAAAATAAAATTAATGATAGTATTTATAAATTTTGATAGTATTTATTCTATTAACGATAGTGTTTATTATATTTTTTAGGTGACAGGAAACGAATTAACTCCCTTGGATAAATTATCCCGTAAATATTTCTGTGTTCCTGCCACTTCTGTAAAAAGCGAAAGAATTTTCAGCTCTACAGGACATCTTGTATCAGAATGACGTTCCAGATTAAAACCCACAAATGTTAATATGCTTACATTTTTGCATAAAAACCTTGCAAATTTTGTTTCTAATAATTAAATAAATTATTTAAAAATCATCTTTTACATGTTTTACATTTATATTTTATTTACACACTTAGAATAATTGTATAATTCAAATTGTTCAACTATCGAAAACTATCGATAATTATCGATAGTTAAAGATCTTACTATCGAAAACTATCGATAGTGACAACTATCGATAGTTCTCGACCTCTAGCTTAGGCCCATGGATATTCGGCTTTGCCACTGATGTTGATGCTTAGCCGGGCTTAACCCATGACTTTCTGCGCTTCGGGTTGTCGTAATAGATCCATTTTTCATCACCGGTGACAATTCGATGCAAAAAACCTTTTCTTTTCTCCCGTTGAAACAACAGTTCACACGTCAAAAAACACCTCCCCGCAAAAACACTTTATTCGGTACAAATTTTGACATATTCAATAAATTATTAAGTGTTGTTATTTACGATTCCAAACAAGATTATGTAAAGCAAATGACGTCCACTGACAGCTGTTTCACGATGAATACTGTAAGATTAGTAGCGAGTGAAATAGATAAGGAAACGTAGGAACTAGGGTTAACGGCGTACACGTATTATCGGCAATAAAATGTAAACGACAAGTGAGTTACGCGCCGCCATTTGCGTCTGGGCGGCAGCTTGCTCGTCGCCTATTGGCTGACGAAGCGACCACAGCGCCGTCGGCCTGCGAGTCGGCACCTAGTTGGCGCTGGGCGCAGCGGTGAACACGTGACCGCGGGCGTCTGGGTGCGAAGGTAGAGAGTCAGCGTTACAACGCGGTACAGTAGAGTACAGTGCAGTACAGCAGCCATGTAACATACGTGATGTGCAATAAAGGTTACAACAACATTACTCGGGAGATCCTTTTCTTCACCCTCTGTAACTAATCCTGATCCACAAGATAACCCTAAAACCCCGAGCTATCCTTACAAAAAGAAAGAGCTCAATAAAGATATGCTTTTACACACAAGCTGACTCTTTAATTATACTGTTACACCAGTCGAACACGGCACTAGCCTTAGCCACGACGTCTACAAAATCCACTCCTCACGCACAGTCTTTACTCAAAAAAAGAGAATCGAGACGGGAATCGAAATTAACAGCGAGCACACCTTCTCGATCCGCGAGTCACACAAGAATGCCTCAAACGTGCCGCCTGTGGTCGCTATACAGCGCCACTATTTCGATATCGATCGACTTACTGCGATATTTAAATATCGCCTTAGTCGATACTCGCAAGTGGTTCAATAGTTGACACCGGAGGTCGCTATTTTGGATAGACGGAAAAATTCCTTACAATACATTACTGTAGGTAACAACGAAATACTGTACTACTTACGCCATGTCTTGTAAAATGCTACGAATTAATTCCAACACCTAACTTTTTGTATTTTGTAAAAAGGTTTTAGAGAAAAAGAAGTTTTTGTAGTAAAAAATAGTTTTTTAGTATATAATTTTGTAAAACAGGTTTTATAGAAAAAGAATTTTTTGTAGTATTAAATCCTACTTTATTAATATAAAAACAATACGTGTTTTGCGTGTACTTGGCACCTGTTCTTACCTTTTTTTTTGAAAAGATAAATTTTTCGAGATATCATACATTTTGTATTTGGTAATATTATTTAATTTTGTAAAACAAGTCTTAAAAAGAAAAATTTGTTGTAGTATTAAATCAATTTTTAATTTTTTAATGTTTTACTTTATAAAGTTGAAGTATATAATTTGTAGTTATATTTTGGGTAAATATGTATAAAAACGAAGCATTCTCGAAGGTCAATGACCTTAATATATGTTGTCAAGGACACCTTCCTGAACAACAATCTGCAACTTTTACTGTATGATGAGAGTAACCGTGCATATTGATGTTGTTATATGCCTTCATTTTTTCGTGAAGAGGGAGCAGGGGGAGAGGTGAAGCCCCTCCTCCTCGGAGAGGCGCAGCCCCCCTGCCTACATGCTTACAACACAAACAAAATGTACACAGTGTCGGAAAATAAGAGATCGTTTATGATATTTCTTTTGTTTATAATTTTTTTAAAAACAACGAGCAATGGTTAAAAGTTGCAGATTGTTGTTCAGGAAGGTGTCCTTGACAACATATGTCAAGGACAATAACCTCCGAGAGTGCGTTTTTACACGTATTTATCTTATTTTGTTCCAAGTGTCAAAACTGTTTTTTAAAAGTTATATCGGAGGCGTTGCCGGCGCAAAAAAACCACGTCGCGTTAAACTGCCTCGCGCTCTCCACAGTCGGATGTATTGCCGGATATCTGATTTTTCTGCAAAATTTGTTTATTTCGTTTTTTAAATTACTTTTCTACTTTATAAATTTAAAGTATACAGTTTGTAGTTATTTCGTGCCAAGTTTCATAACAGTTTATTAAAAAAAGTTATATTGGAGATGTTGCCGGCGTGAAATCACTACGCCGCGAAGAACATTGTCGATTGGTACTATCGGAGGTGGCGCCGGCGCGAATAACGCGTACCACTGCCCGTCCCTCGTGATTCTCTCTTTCTCTCTCTAACTCACACTTCCTGTTTTTTTTTCTTTTTCTTCTTAAGACGCGCTTGTATATGCCATCTGGCAGCAAGCGTACAAACGTGCACACAAATTAGTTGCACAACGAAATAACGAATGACGATGATAAAAAAATATACAAATTTTGCTTATAAGCCACTCAGAAATTTGTGACCTCGATTTTCTCGAAAACGCTTGAGTAGTGGGTCTTATTGCTTTGCTCAATAACGGTTCATAGTAAGGTCTATCTACAAAAAAACTTTTATTGAAATCGGTTAGGTCATCACCGTAAGGTCTCCTTGTAAGTAGTAAGTCTTAATAATAATTACCATCGATAAGCGCGTAATACTTTAAAACGGAGGTTCCACGAACTGAAATCAAATAAGTAAGGGAAAGGAGAGTAACTCGCCGTTACGCTTCGAAGAGTCCTGAGACACTCACTCGCGAAACAGAAACAACATTATCTCGCGCGGTAAAAGCTCGACGCAACCGGTGAAACCGAGCCCTGCGCAGTGTTGCCAATCTGGTGATTTTCCCGTTAAATCTGGTGGTTTTAATTTTAATTTGAAGGTAAGAATTCATAAATAACGGCTAGCGGGAAATCCAAGGATTCTTTTATTTTTTTAAAGATTTTTTAGTGATTTTTATTTTGGACATACGTTTTTAGTTTCTAGCGTTGAATAGCGTTTTCGAGTGACACTACGGAATCTCAATGAAAATGTTATTTCAAGTATAAAAATGCCGAAAAGTTATAAACAAAAATTTCGCATGGCGTGGCTTGCAGATCCTAACCTAAAATTATGGTTGATACCTGAAGATAATCATGCTAAATGTAAATATTGTAATTGCATATTTACTTCTTGTCGTTTAAGTGATAAAAAGTCACACTGAAACACGAAAGCATAAGCAAGCAGTTTCTAATGCTGCATCTAGTCAAAAGAAAATAGAGTTTCCAACGATGACTATGAATAGCAAAGTAAAGCTAGCTGAAGTGAGAAATGCTCTATTTATTGCGCAACATTGTTCAATAATGAGTTGCGATCATTTGGTAAATCTTAGCAAATGTATTTTTACCGACAGTGACATAGCAAAAAGCCAGCAAATGCACCGAACAAAATGCAGTGCTATAATAAAAAATGTATTAAGTGAACACTTCATGAAAGAATTAAAAAATGATATTGGTAACAATCCTTTCAGTTTATTGATTGACGAATCGACAGATTTATCCACGATAAAATTTCTTGGTTTTACTATAAAATACTATAGTGAGTAAACGAGGGATATAGTGTCAACATTTCTTTATTTAAAGCAATTAAAAGATTGTGATGCTGCTAGCATAGTTGATGCTATCAAAGAAACTTTAAAGTTATTTCAATTGAATATAAAAAATCTTAAAGGATTAGGCACAGACAACGCCTCCGTTATGGTAGAAGTAAACAACGGAGTATATAAACGATTAAAAGAAAAGGTTCCTAATTTAGTGCTTATTAGATGTATTTGCCATTCAATACAACTAGCTGTTAGTGCTGCTTCAGATGATGCTTTACCAAGAAATTTAGATTTTCTAATTAAGTAAGTTTTTTTATCTACTAATGAATTATCTTAAAAGTTTGGTATTATTAATTAACTCTTAATGAATTATATCCTATAAATCAATTAACTGTTTAATAATTATTATTTCAGAGAAACATATAATTGGTTTAGTAAATCAGCTGCAAGACAAGAAACATATAAGAAGATATACCAGCTAATTAACAATGATAAATTACCTCTAAAAATTCCTCAAACTTGTGCAACACGCTGGCTAAGTGTAGAAAATGCTGTTTCAAGAATATGTGAGCAATGGTATGAATTAAAAGCACATTTTCAAACAGTCCAATCGAAAGAAAAATGTTACGCTGCAGAACTTTTGTACAATATGTATGATGATGATGTTAATGTATTATATTTTTCGTATTTGCAACCCATTTTAGTAGAATTGCAAAGAGTAAACAAGCTATTCGAATCTAATAACGTAGATCCTACAAAACTATTAAACGATTTATTGTTTTTAATTGATAGTTTAGTTAAAAGAATAACAGTTCCTAATACTCGATTTGATATTTTTACGCATAAAATCAAAGATTATGTCGACAATAATGCTTATATAGGTTATTCATTTGATAATCAATATCAAAAAATGAAGAAAGAAAATTTAGATAACATCATCCTCACTGTAAAAACAAGATGTATCAAGTTTGTAATTAATTTAATCAATCAAATTAAACAAAGACTTCCTGAAAATATTAAAATTTTGAAAAAAATTTGTTTTCTCCGTAGAAAACGCATTAAAAGTAAATAAGGAAGAAATCTCAGATATATTAGAGTTATCTGGAGTTTCTGCTTTTAATATTACTAAAATTGAAGACCAATTCAAAAATTTAACTTTAGGCAAGTGGGAAAACACGACTCAAACGATTGCATTTTGGTCTGAAGTTTTACATTTTACTGATGCTGCTGGAAATAATCCTTTTTTAGAAATAGCTACTTTTGTAATTTCACTATTAGTATTACCTATTTCTAACGCAGAAATCGAAAGAATTTTTAGTCATATGAACATTATAAAAAGTAAACATAGAAATAAAATAAATCCGTACATGTTGAATGCAATAATGACCATTCGAGCTGCATTTCGTAGAAACAAAAATTGTTGTTACAATTATGAAATTCCTTCAGAACTTCTTACACAAATTCATTCTAATGATACGTATGCTTCTAGAAATTTGGAAGATCTAGATTTTCAAAATTTTGAAACTTTGTTCAATTCTGATATTGTGGAATTTATTCATTAATTTGAAAAAGTGAAAAAATGGTTTAATTTTTTTAGTATATAATATATGATCTAAAAGAGTATTATTTCCAACAGCATTTTTAATATATAAGTACAGATTTTAAATATATCTGTGATTTATGCATACCAAAGATATAATGCATAATATAATATTAATTTGAAAAAGTATTAAAAAATGTATTTTTTTAATATATAAGTAAAATTCTAACTAACAATAAGTCTGTGATTTTATATCAAAAATATAATATAATATTATATTCTTGGCAACTATGTATATTNAAAATAAATATTAAATAAATAAATATTTGTGATAAAAATATAATGTGTATACAAAAAAAGTTCATAGTTATATGTTTAATTTTATTATATTAAATAGATACATTTAANAGAATATGCAATATTTTGTAATTAATTATTTATTTATAATATTTATCACATAAACAATTTTTAGCGGATTTTTAGCGTTTTTTTTTANGTTTGACGATTTTTTAGTGGTTTTTTAAAATACAACTAACGGTGAAAAATATTTTGCATTGGCAACACTGACTGGCATCTCTGCGGACACTGTCGTGCGTACTGTCAGAGAAAGACGTGAGCTGCCGGAGTTGCCTCCTTGATTTCTGAGTGCCACAGTAAAGTGTTCTAATTAGTGCCAATCGCCAGCCACCTGAGAAGGAACCGGGACTAGATCGTCCAGTCGAAGAGAACAAGAGTGCCGCATACGACCAAGAAATAGCCGACGCAACGTGAGTGCCGCCAGGTTTTCTCACCCCTCCCCCCCTTACAACTACGTGCCGCGTGTCAATCCCGCCGCTTATACTGCTCCGATGATTCAAATTCCGTTGTTTAGTGTCACGAATTCGACGCGAAAGTAATCGTGCCGGTTGTTATCGCGAGATATGTTAGTTTGCTACTTCGCGTGTATTGTGTCGCACGGTGAATTTTGTAAAGATCGTTCTCTCTGTCCACGGTCCAGCGTTGCCGTGGAAGGTGCCACAGCGTGACGACACGCGGTAGACAAGGTAATTTACTAAGAGAATTTGGTAAGAGAAGTACGACGAGTCGTACCTCTTTATCTCTTTATCGCGTGATGTCACTTTGTGGCACCTTCCACGGCAACGCTGCCACAGTCGCAACAGTCGTGTATTGTGTATTGTGCCGTCTTCGTTTAACGCATAGCTCTCTTGTATCGTGCTGTCGTCGTCTAACGCGTATATCCAGTGTTGCCAGAGTTGGTACAATTGTACCAGATTTGGTACTTTTTAATCACATTTGGTACGTTGGTACTACAATGCATAAAATTGGTACTAATAATAGCATAGTTGGTACATTTAGTACTTTTTGTCTCGTCTGATGGTTTTATAGCTCCTGCACACCTTTGATTGCACACGAGATGCGGCAACGCTTGCTGCGTAGGAAAAAATGATTAGTGAATAATAAAAGCAAGACGTCGAATTGCCGTATTATTTTGGTTACGTGAGAAGCGTGTTTAGTAAGTAATAAAGTAGTAATTTATATTTTTTATT
>NW_018022042.1:0-3857 GCF_002006095.1 Pseudomyrmex gracilis
CACAGATAGATTTCCGCATCTTCTGTGTCGAGCATCGAAAATAAAACGTCCAGCTGTTCCGTACCACCATAGCCCGACCGTATCCATGGGCCAGGACGTAACAATAAAAAATTATACTAACACAAATTATATATATACATGTTTATATATATAAAAAATTATATCCACATATATGCTAACACAAAATTATATATCTACACATATGTTTATACACATATCCATATATACCGTATATAAACACTTTTCATTATGATACCTCTCAGTAGCTATAAACATACAAATATACAGAGTAACAGTAGTATACACGAATACATAACATAAACATAATTACACGTAGTCACATACGCACGTACATACATACATACGCAAATATAGTCATAGTTAATACCGGCAGCCTTAAAAATTGCCACGCCGCGACAAGGAAGTTCATACTCTCGTTGCAAATGTTGCACTCCCCAACATTTGTCTAAGGCAGGGGGTGTTACGTCCCGTGGACTCCACTTCCTCCTCGCGACGTGACAACAACAAGATATGATATCACGGGAACGCAGCCGCGCGATACTGGCGCGAGACCAGATATCAATTNTTGATAGAATTAAGAATCACAGAGTTTGGAAAATTTCTGTTTTTTCTTTTTCGTTTTTAATTGTAAACGGAAACATACATCTCGGGGATAAGAAATCAAAGGAAATCCGACGGATAACGAGAAATCGGGCGATCCCGAATTTCCCGATTCACGGGTATAAAAAGAGCCCCGCAGGACTCTTAGTAATCAGAAATAAACGAAGTTTTCCGAAGTGCGGTCTTGTCGATACGCGAGCAAAAGTAGTGACAAAAAANCAATTGTGTTGTGGATTTTGTTGGAGCTCACTCGACACCGCTGCCGCCGCCCCTCTGTTGCTTNAACGTTGCTGCCGCCCGGTACAAACCAACAATAAGTAGTAAGTGCTAGAATTAAGTCGCAAATATTTGTGCTTCACGCCGATCAGAGTTGACAAACCCAAGATATCTACGAGAACGGTTGCTCCCCTTGTTGTAAACGAGCTAACGCTGATACGGGATACAAACGATTCGCAAGGATCGTCAAGCAACTCTCAGCGCGCTCTCGCATTTTTAGAAACGAGCTAACGCTGATACGGGATGCAAACGATTCGCAAGGATCGTCAAGCAACTCTCAGCGCGCTCTCGCATTTTTAGAAACGAGCTAACGCTGATACGGGATGCAAACGATTCGCAAGGATCGTCAAGCAACTCTCAGCGCGCTCTCGCATTTTTAGAAACGAGCTAACGCTGATACGGGATGCAAACGATTCGCAAGGATCGTCAAGCAACTCTCAGCGCGCTCTCGCATTTTTAGAAACGAGCTAACGCTGATACAGGATGCAAACAATTCGCAAGGATCGTCAAGCAACTCTCAGCGCGCTCTCGCATTTTTAGAAACGAGCTAACGCTGATACGGGATGCAAACGATTCGCAAGGATCGTCAACCAACTCTCAGCGCGCTCTCGCGCTCGCGAATATAAAATCGCGGAAAAGAAGTAGTGAATAAACTTCGGCAGCAACCGATCTCTGAAACCCGTGCCACTTGAAACTCACGATCGCGAATTTTAAGTGGATTTGCCCGTTCCCAAGAAACGGTGGACGTCGCGAAGCGCCTTTAAGAGCTATCGACAGAGAGCCGCAAAACGGGCCCGAAAACAGGCTGAGGCACAACTACAAACACCAGCCGAGACTCCCCTCACACAACCAGCCACCCCGCTAGGAAGTAGCAAAAAACATAATAATAGTTACAACACAGACACACTACCAAGTTCGCGAACTCAGTCGCCTCCCCGCTCCCCGTCTCCACCACGTCCAGAACCATCACCTTCTTCCGTGAGTCCTCCTGAGGTTGGTTCTACACCTACTCCTCCCCCGCGCCCTTCTTCACTCCGCCCTTCGCCACCGTCCTCGCCCGAACTCGAATATTTAGGCGAGTGCCCCGCTGACCCCTCTCGTCCACGCACTTTCCCTCGTCCTCTCCATTACCTAGCACTCGCTTCTGCGTACGAAATCACCACCCCTACCTCCACCGCGTACGTAATCGATTCCGAAAACTTCGATCCCCCCGAACTCCACCGAATAATCTCAACTTACCCACCAAATGCCCTCCTCACCGTCAAATTCCCCCTCCTCTCGGAACACAGGTTAGTCCCTGTGAAAGATTTCTATAAACTTTTCCCCCCTACGTCCTGCAAGCTAACCAAAATTATAGAAGTCGAACTGGACTGAGTTCGCAATGCTAACAAATAAGAAATGTAAAAATCAGCCACACTAAAACAATATTGTGACCGGGGTTAGGTGCGATAATGATCAAGGACTTACTTTTTGTTGAATTTATCACGGTCGCCAGACGCTGGTTTCCCTCAGCGACAAGGGTTGCTGCCTCTCGTCCGTCAACGGGGTTGCTGCTTCCCTCGGGATCTCTGAGAACGGGCAGGATGACACGTACGTACCACGCACGCAATAAACACTTTGTTTTACAGATATATTACACAGTTTATTTTTCAGGTTTACGGAATACTCTCAAGGATACCCGCACCTTTGGTAAGTACAAAACTATATGTTTATTAAACGCTATATAATTAAAACGCGTTAACACTTGAGCCGCGGAAAACTTCTTTATTCGTACGCTTTCTAGACGACACGTCCGTACCGCACGAGCTTTCATTTGCGACTACTCTAGCAAGATGGATGACCGTCCTGCTTGGCCCTAAGGCTACTCTCCACACGGAAAGTGCTAACCGCGCCTTTAGGTGCGTTCAGAGTTACAGCACCCAAAAAACCAAAAAACTTTAGGGCGCGACTTAAGCGACAATTTTAGCAATTTTGACATCTACCGAAGTCAGTGAACACGATACTACCCATATAATTAGTTAAACAAACAAATTATGTGGGGACATAGATTAAGGGGAAATTTCTACATGAGTGATTTCTACACGCACCTCCGCTTAGCACTATGTCGAAATTTTCCCTTAACAGACAACTTTTGCAAAAATCCAAAAAATCTCTAATAACAATTTTAACCATATAACTTAGATTCAAAACAGCCAATAGACTTTTGTTCACCGCTTAGATAGGCTTAAGGACTACTTTAGAAATTTTACCAAGCTTATCTACTACTAGCACTGTACACATGCTTAAGACCAATTTGTTGTTCGCTTAACTCACCTCCACTGACCAGTACACAACAGCCAAACAGAGCTTTCGTTTAACCACTAAACGACCAACCTGTTTCTTACCTCCACAGGTGTTAACCAAAATAAAACACTTTACTGTAGTTACAACTCAAAGCTCAACTGACCAGAACCAAAACGGAAACTAAAACAACAAAACGTAAAAAGACCAAACAAAAAGAACAAAAAGAAACGCCCTAAGCGTCTTCCTACAACGCAACGCCTTACACTAAGGAGTTTTACAAATTGCGTTTACCCTTTACAAAAACCTTACAAGTTCTTAACAATAACTCCCTACACGCGAGAGTGGTTACTTATTGTTACTTTAGACTTTTAACTTATACTAAGCCTATAACTAGTATCACCCGGTACTTTTAAACGAGCTAGTGACTAGTTAACGCTTAGTAACCAAAACTTCTCTTAATACTAACAAATGCCTATTTTCGTTTCAGGCACTTGTAACTGTCTCTACATTGTCCAGGATCTCACTCAACACGCGCGCCGCCCATTGGTTGGCTTCTTTGCGGAGTTCCTTCCTTTCATAATCTACTTGGGCGCTTAACACCGCTCCCTTGATCATGTCCGGACGCTCCACGATACACACGCTGAGATCCGCAACAGGGGTTTCCAGGTCTGGTGACA
>NW_018022042.1:4148-4556 GCF_002006095.1 Pseudomyrmex gracilis
TACTTGGGCGCTTAACACCGCTCCCTTGATCATGTCCGGACGCTCCACGATACACACGCTGAGATCCGCAACAGGGGTTTCCAGGTCTGGTGACATGTTTTAACTTATACTAAGCCTATAACTAGTATCACCCGGTACTTTTAAACGAGCTAGTGACTAGTTAACGCTTAGTAACCAAAACTTCTCTTAATACTAACAAATGCCTATTTTCGTTTCAGGCACTTGTAACTGTCTCTACATTGTCCAGGATCTCACTCAACACGCGCGCCGCCCATTGGTTGGCTTCTTTGCGGAGTTCCTTCCTTTCATAATCTACTTGGGCGCTTAACACCGCTCCCTTGATCATGTCCGGACGCTCCACGATACACACGCTGAGATCCGCAACAGGGGTTTCCAGGTCTGGTGACA
>NW_018022042.1:9060-10655 GCF_002006095.1 Pseudomyrmex gracilis
CTGCTATTTAATTCTATTTATTGGAGTTACCAAAAGGAGCCAGAGGTCACACCTCATTTATCACTTATTTAATTTTCCGCTGGCTGAAAGATGCGTGACAACAGTACAATACAAACAAACTCAACTAAAAGCGAATCATTCTTCACCTTCATAGAGATATATTTCGGAAGATCCGCCAAACAATCGATGAAAGATTGGATTCAATGCAAGTACCGTATTATCAACACTACTCTACAGAACGAATTTTTACGAAATTGCGCTAAATCAAACATCGTTCCTAAACACATTTCCAACATCTGGTCAACAATGCCCAAACTCAAATATTTCAAGAATAATCAAAAATTAAACACCACAATTAGCCAATTACAATCAAAAATTATAAGATTGGAAATAAATGACAATTACAGAACACTAAAACAATTATACTATAAACTAAATAATATCATTATAGAGATTTATACAAACTGATTCCTTACAACATTCTTAACAATTTTTTCATTTCTAGAGAAAAATCAATAAATAAATTCTATAACCAGAAAAAATATACCCTCAATAAAAAAATATCATTAATTAAACAGAAAAATTTAAAAGAAATCAAACCTATCAAATTTTACGCAACTATAAAAGATTCTACACAAAATAATACATCAAAAAAATTTANTTTNCACAAAAACATTGAATTCCAATTAANTCCTCCTAACATTGAAACTTCAAACACAATCCAAATAAACATAGAACCACACCACTATCAACAAAAGGAACCGTTTGACATTGAAGTAAAAGATAACTGGTTTGTTAATCTCACTAATACATATATACCTAAAGAAGTCACACAATTGATTCAACTAGGAAACAAATTCTGCTTACCAATAAAAAACATAAAAAGCAAAGTAGTTATAGAAATGATAAAGGATGTTGAAAACAACATTAAGAAAATGGACCCTCTAATAAAAACATATATACGTAATCAAACTGTTTCACAACTCAATAAGCTTTTAAAAGATGACAAATCTTTAACAAAACTTGAAACAAATTTAATCAACAAAGCAAGTATCACACAGAAATTTTTAAAAAATAATCCAAATATTCTTTTTACAAGAGCAGACAAAGGCAACACTACAGTAGCCATTCTAAAAGAAGATTACATTAATAAAATAACTGACATGCTAAGTGATACTACTACATATACAATCATCCACAATAATCCCATTAAAAAAATAGAAAACCAACTTAGAGACATATTAAATAATTGGAATGATAAATCAACACACAAAATACTCACTCATGTCAAGCGATTCCTTATTACCTAGAGCATACGGAATACCCAAGATACACAAACAAAACAATCCATATAGAATAATAGTATCTACAATAAATAGCCCTTTACATTACATAGCCACTTACCTCCACAGAATTATATACAAAAGCATACCTAATTCACCATTCTCAGTAACCAACAGTTTTCATTTATACAATACAATCACTGGAATGGAGTTGGACAAAACTTATACCATTTGCTCATTAGACGTCATATCTATGTTCACAAATATACCCATTGAACTTGCTCTAGACAGCATAGCAAATAGATGGAGATT
>NW_018022042.1:11915-14866 GCF_002006095.1 Pseudomyrmex gracilis
AATAAAGTCGAAACGTCTCAATTACATTTTTTAATTTTTCTACGGCACAACATCCTGCCATGGCTCATTATTGCCCTGCTATTTAATTCTATTTATTGGAGTTACCAAAAGGAGCCGGAGGTCACACCTCATTTATCACTTATTGTAAATAAAATCACAAACACACATATGAAAAAAAAGAACAAATATATGCATTTGAACGTAAATAATGTCTAAACTTTAATAATCGACTTCATGCCCACCATCCCGCACCTTTTAAACAGATCGCACAGTCTCATCCCAGGCCATTGAGATTAACGTCTCAGGCCTTAAAAAGAGACGCACGAGCGAAGTCCAAAGAACGACGGAGTAAAAGCGGCACACGACCGTTGACCCGTCCGCCGGACCCGAAAGATCGCTCGACTCTCGCACGCACACACAACCGTATCTCCAAGTGTGTGTGTGTCGAGAGATAAAGAAAATTCGACTAGTGTTACGCTCCGTCCATGCCCGACCGTTTCCAGGGGCCAGGACGTAACAATTACATACAAAGATGTTTTTTCGGGTTTGAACCGCGTTAGTATCATTTTTATACTGACGTTTTGTGAACATTACAGCTCACTTCATCAGGGTTTGAAGAGCAGCCTGATACAGTATCAGTTGAAGTGAGCTGTAATGTTCACGAAACGTCGGTATAAAAATGACACTAACGCAGTTCAAACCCGAAAAAACATCTTTGTATGTTAATACTACACACCGTGAAAGCATCTATTATCAAATTATATATTACATAATTGTTGCGAAAATGTTTACTATTGTAACATGAAAGATCTCTGTAGCAAAGTTTATTTAATATTTTCGGTTCATTTTCTATGGGGAAATGCATGACATTTCATGTATTTCGAAAAATTACACTGATAACCATTGATTCCACAAATTGCAATGTCACCAACATGGAAATCTCGATGTGTGAGACGAGCGAGAAACATTGAACAGTGCGCGTCCACGTGTCTAAACACACCTAAACTTTTATTTTTGCTGCTCGATTGATGTAACGATCTAATACAAGAATAAATATTGGACAATTTGTGTAAAAAAGGAGATCGAAAACGTATATTAAATATCATATAACATTAAATCAATGTTTTTATTTAACTTATGTCTCACAAAGCTTTACAATTTTTCTTTAAAAGACGTACAATATTTATATATTTATATTTTTTTCCAAAATTTACAGTCTTGAAAAAAGTACGTAATATTATTTGTTACGTCCTGGCCCATGGATACGGTCGGGCTGTGGTGTAACGCAACAGTAAACGCGTCGTTTTCCATAGCTCTCTTTACAGTGGACATGGAAGTCTCACTGTGAGAGAGTCGAGAAAGTTTGTTTATATTCCTCGACAGGTCAACGGCGTACGTCGATCTTACTCTGTCTAGCGAACACTCACTCGTTGGTCTCTTTTTAGGTCTGAGACGCAAATCTCATTTACCAAGGACAGAACCCAGTGATTTTAACGAGGAAATGAGAGTGGGTTGTACGGAAAAAGAATAACAAAGAATAATTCTTTAGTTTGATTCCACACATTATAAAGTAGTTATATTTATTAAAAAAAAGACAAATCAAAATCTTAGCAAATTACTAACATGCAGATGTGTTGAAGCTAATACAATGACGGAGCGCATAATCGTTTCGTACAAAGTAATTTATAAGCTAAGTGCAAGTGTGAGAGAGAGGGGGAACGAGTTGTTTAGTGCAGCCAGCCTCTTTAACCCATGTTTACCCAACTTAGATCATCTCAGAAATCTGTTTCCTTATGTCAGTTGACAATTTCGGTTTTGTTTCATTTCTTAGGTTCCGATAGATTTAATGCTAGGAATAAATTTGAATATGTCATGGTTCTACGACTGATATTCAGAGATAAGCGGGCTTGTTTGTTTCTGTGATTTAGGAAGGAAGTCAGAGGTTATCCAGAGCGATTCAAAACCGCGGACGCCTGTCAGCAGTCATCTGAAGCGATTCAAAAATTTCGGATGCTTGTCAGAAGTCGTCCGGAGCGATTCAAAAACCGCGGATGCCTGTCAGAAGTCGTCCGGAGCGATTCAAAACCGCGGACGACTGTCAGTCATCCGGAGCGATTCAAGATCGCAGATATCCTTTCTGATCAAGGAAGGAAAGAAGAGGCTATCTCAAACAGTTCAGTACTGCGGCTGCTGTGTCTAATTTGTGCGAGACTTTATCGTTTTTCTCTTTTTTCCTCAATCTCTATTTCTAGTTTGTGGGATCTCAGTAAACAATTGGTTTCTTAAAAACACTTACTACATGGTTGAATGGCGGCGGTGTCGGGTTGGCTGCAAGTACTCGGGAGTGGAGCGTTGAATACCAGTGCGGCTTCGGTGTCCCGGCTTTGGCACTCACGGCACCAAACTTTTCAAACTCTTTGTACCACGACACTTCCGACTTTTTAGATTAGCGGCTCTCAACTGACTTCGGTTCTGAGAGTCCTGGCTTATATACAATTTTGAGTAAGCGAGGACTCTCTCAATCAGAAAACTCAGTCGAGCTTTGCCAGTTCCTATTTGTTAGTTAGTGGTCGGGTAAACTTTGTAAGATCGCCAATCGGTGACAATTTCTCGGTTGGCTCGTCCGATTTTTCGAAGAAGGGAAAAGGGAGAGTGTTGTTTTTTTTCGATCACGCCACATAGACCCTGTTACGTCCTGGCCCACGGTTACGGTCGGGCTATGGTGGAGTAACAGAGAGCTGTCGTTTCTTTTTCTATCTCCGCACAGCAGGCTGACGATCCCGCTGCGACGGAGTCGAGCGAGTTTGCTTACGTTTGTCGACAGGTCAACGGCGTACGCCGATCTTACACTGTCTTACGAACACTCACTCGTTGGTCTCTTTTCTAGTCTGGAGAATTAACTCCACGGACTAAGGACGAGACCGTGCGATCAGTTGAGGATGTGGAATGAT
>NW_018022042.1:22446-24354 GCF_002006095.1 Pseudomyrmex gracilis
CGAATAGTTATCTAAATTTTTGGGTTATTGCCGGGCCCAGTTTATCTTCCCGGCGCCGATATAATTTTCGTTTGTTCTCCTATCGTCTGGAGTTTTGAGTTTCCAAACGATAGGAGACCCGTTGGAGTTATTTATTACTATTTATTAAGAAAAAAAGGGGTTCGCTATGCGTTGGCGCGTCGCGTCGCATGAAAAAGGGGACCGTGGAGTCTCCAGGACGTAACAACCCTTTGCTATTTGCTTATAATAAAATTGCTCGTGGCGCCGGAGTTTCTATTTGCGCCGGCCGCTGTAATTTTTATAAGCGGTGTTTTTCATGACCCGGAGATATCCGGGTTTGTTTACTGCGTCAACTTGTTGGTTACTCTAAGATAACTCGAACCTGAAAGTAACGTGAACAATTCAGTTAGTAAAAGGGGGTTAGTAAAGGCACTTACCTGCATCGAGTTGTCCCACGTAGTCTGAACGGGTCCACATCATCCTAGGGATCTAGCAGCAGTCACCTGAAACAAAAAGGAGAATTAGAAAAAATTTTGTGAGTTTGAATTGTTGGTTATACGTGACCAGCAAGCTGTACTTGCGTTGTTACGACAACTGGTAGATTTTCAGCCACAATTGAAATTGTTAGTTTTCATTTACCCAAAGGTAACAATTTTCTCAGGTGTTAGAATTGTCGGAAATGATTGGTGTGCGTGATTTACTTAGGCTGTCTAAGCGTCCTGAGCAGTTTCAGGCAAAGTTGTAGGGTTAGCCTTCTCGCGAGATCACCAAGGTCTAACATCGCCTAAGGTAAACATGTGTAATTGTGGCAGATGTTTTGCGTACGTACAGATCTAATGTAGATTGTACGATCGTGCGAGTTTCGCGCACAATTAGGTTTTGGCCATACTAACCGGCTGTGAACTCAGGATGTTAGGTAGTCACAAAAAATTAATTGTTGGCGAAACTTGGTAGTTAAAGAGAACTTCAGTAAAAAGGGCAAATTACAAAGTTTCAGCCACAATTGGAAAAATTTTTTCAGGGTCGTGACTAAGGACTAACATCAGTCAAAAAGGTCAATTGTTCGAGATAGTGTGTGTGTAAAATAGTCTTTTAGTAAGAAAGCACCACACCAAGTTTGGCCTACAATTGAGGTGTTAGGTACTTACCTCGGGTTGTCAAGCCAGACCCTAACCCTGGGGTGAAAGTGTAATTGTCAGCGAAACTGCGTTGGTGTGCAAGTCTGCGTTGGAGTAAGTGCCTCGCTAAGTTTGAGCAACAATTAGGGTGTTAGGTATTTACCTCGAGTCGTTGTGAAGGTACTAACCTTGCGAAAAAATGTAATTGTTCGTGAAAGTGTGTCAGCGAGTAAGTTTACGTTGGTACAGGCTTCTCGCAAAATTTGAGCCACAATTCAGGTAGGAAAGTTTGTACTTACCTGGTTAGGCGAGATGCGTGGTCCAATGTTAACTCTACATGAAAGAAGAAAAAGTTGGAGTTAAGTTGAGGATAGAATTTTCTAAAGTGAACCCGGCGTTTTTAGTCAAAATTACTCACATTTGGAATTTTGCATGTTCGTTCAAAATACCTACCTTCGGCAAAAATTTTAGTTGTTGGTGAAACTAAGCCAGAGCGTTTGTTTATGGTTAAATAAACGTTTCCAGTCAAAATTTCTTACTTTTAGAAAATTCTATTTTTTGTCTAGATTGTGCGCATGCGTAAACGCGGAGTGGGGATGGTGCGGTGACTTGGCAAAGCCGAGCGCACCAAGCAACAGTTGAGCCCCTTAGTTGACAAGTGAATTAAGTCTCTTTTCGTAATATTGCGATAATAGAATCTTTGTGTAATACTTTACAAAAAATTAAGAACCTAATGTAGCTTTATTAAAAGAAAAGAAATTGCAAAAATAATAATTATGATAATATAAAT
>NW_018022042.1:29164-44307 GCF_002006095.1 Pseudomyrmex gracilis
TTTTTCGACTTTTTCTAAGATTTGAATTTACGTTATCCATTGTCAGCGAATATACAAGTAATATTGTTGAAAGCTAGTAAGGTACTGAACAGTTGTAGAACGCAAAAGTAAATATAAACATGAATGATCTTCATCCGGTTACTAAATATGAAACACAGTCGTCGCGTATAAACTTCCTTTAGTCGAATGTAACAGAAGTGTAAGTCCACATGTTGTGTGGAATAATGGAGTAAGTCCAAAAAGCTGGACTTAAGTCACTGTTCCAGACAGTTTTATAGTCACTTCATTTACGATGTAAAATTGACCTTTATTTTTTATTAAAAAAAAACAAAATACATGTAAATTAAATTAATAAATAAAACAAGCAATTTTAATATTTTCTATTTTTATAACAAACGCATTTTTCTTCATTTTGGACTTACGCCACTCGTCAATTAAGAGGCTCAGTTGTAAATGCGCCACCGATTGGATCGAGTGTAAAAACACGCATTTCGCTCAAAGTCGAACACGAACGTCCAAAACAAATCAGTCGTCAATGCACCACCAATAGGATCGGGTGCTTAAACACGCATTGCGCTCATTATAAATATCGAGTAGTGCCGAACGAGCATCCGTAGAGATCGGACGCATACCCATCGTCTCGCTCAAAGTTGGAATCGAGCGCTCAAGAGAGTGTTACGTCCTGGCCCCTGGAAACGGTCGGGCATGGACGGAACGTAACACTAGTCGAATTTTCTTTATCTCTCGACACACACACTTGGAGATACGGTCGTGTGTGCGTGCGAGAGTCGAGCGATCTTTCGGGTCCGGCGGANGGGTCAACGGTCGTGTGCCGCTTTTACTCCGTCGCTCTTTGGACTTCGCTCGTGTGTCTCTTTTTAAGGCCTGAGACGCAAATCTCAATTGCCTGGGACGAGACTGTGCGATCTGTTTAAAAGGTGCGGGATGGTGGGCAAGAGGTCGATTAGTAAAGTTTAGACATTATTTATGCTCAAATGTATATATTTGTTTTTCATATGTGTGTGTGGGATATTATTTACAATGATATGGTTTTTGATGATGATGATTTATACATTTTTATTTGTTAGCATTGCGAACTCAGTCCAGTTCGACTTCTATAATTTCCATTATCTTACAAGAGGTAGGGGGGAAAAGTTTATAAAAATCTTTCACAGGGACTAACCTGTGTTCCGAGAGGAGGGGGAATGTGACGGTAAGGAGGGCATCTGGAGGGTAGGTTAAGACTATTCGGTGGAGTTCGGGAGGATCGAGATTTTCGGGATCGACTATGTATGCAGTGGAGGTAGGGGTGGTGATCTCATAGGCAGAAGCGAGTGCTAAAAAATGGAGAGGACGGGGGAAGGTGCGCGGGCGAGAGGGATCAGCGGGGCACTCGCCTAAATACTCTAGCTCAGGCGAGGATGGTGGCGAAGGGCGGAGTGGAGAAGAGCGCGGGGGAGGCGACTGAGTTCGCAATTCTGGTGGTGTGTCGGTGTGGGTATTGCTACTGGTGTTTTCGCTACTTCCTAGCGGGGTGGCTGGTACTGTGAGAGGAGTTTCGACTGGTGTTTGTAGTTGTGCCTCAGCCTGTTTTCGGGCCCGTTTTGCGGCTCTGTCGATAGCTCTTAAGGGCGCTTCGCGACGTCCACCGTTTCTTGGGAACGGGCAAATCCACTTAAAATTCGCGATCGTGAGTTTCAAGTGGCACGGGTTTCAGAGATCGGTTGCTGCCGAAGTTTATTCACTACTTCTTTTCCGCGATTTTATATTCGCGGGCGCGAGAGCGCGCGCTGAGAGTTGCTTGACGATTCTTGCGAATCGTTTGCATCCCGTATCAGCGTTAGCTTGTTTAAAAATGCGAGAGCGCGCTGAGAGTTGCTTGACGATCCTTGCGAATCGTTTGCATCCCGTATCAGCGTTAGCTCGTTTCTAAAAATGCGAGAGCGCGCTGAGAGTTGCTTGACGATCCTTGCGAATCGTTTGTATCCCGTATCAGCGTTAGCTCGTTTACAACAAGGGGAGCAACCGTTCTCGTAGATATCTTGGGTTTGTCAACTCTGATCGGCGTGAAGCACAAATATTTGCGACTTAATTCTAGCACTTACTACTTATTGTTGGTTTGTACCGGGCGGCAGCAACGTTGAAGCAACAGAGGGGCGGCGGCAGCGGTGTCGAGTGAGCTCCAACAAAATCCACAACACAATTGATTTTTTGTCACTACTTTTGCTCGCGTATCGACAAGACCGCACTTCGGAAAACTTTGTTTATTTCTGACTCTAAGAGCCCTGCGGGGGCTCCTTTTATACCCGCGGCTCGGGAAACTCGGGATCACCTGATTTCTCGTTATCCGTCGGATTTCCCTTGATTTCATATTCCCGGGATGTATGTTTCCGTTTAAGATAAGAAAAACGAAAATTTATTGAGAAAGAAAAACAGAAATTTTCCAAACTCTGTGTTTCTTGACTCTATCGAGAATTGATATCCGGTTTCGCGCCAGTATCGCGCGGCTGCGTTCCCGTGATATCATATCTTGTTATTGTCACGTCGCGAGGAGGAAGTGGAGTCCACGGGACGTAACAAGAGCATAGCGCAGTAAATACGAATCCGCATAATAGTAACAAGGATCGCGATACCGGAAAAAACGGTTGAATAACGCGTTTCATGTATAATTTTGTAACACGAGAAAATTGTTATTCGTAACAAGTGTTAATAAACATTTTATAAACTATACAAACCACAAACTCAGTGAGTGATTATTTCTCGCTATCTGAACTTTGGTGGAACCAGGTCCATACCAGAAGTCCGTTGTTCGCGTCGATCGTCCAGGGTCTACAGTCAAAGGAGATTCAAAGGCGAGGGCGGCAAGTTCGGATGTTCGTCTGTCTGGTGAGTCCGTTCCTGAAATAGACCGAAAGGGTCATGTCCTTCCTACTTGGTTGGTAAAAGTAGGTGGCGACCGTAAATCAGGGCGCGTAAGTCACTACCGTCCGGTCATAACCTAATATTATCTATTAGTCCGAGCGAGCTACAACAGATTCGTGGATGCGATACGTCGCGCGAAATCTGGTTAAAGTTACAAAGTATTCATGCGTCCAAAGGTCCAGCTTGAAAGGCGACTTTACTAAAACAGTTAACTTTACAGCGATTATAGGAAGGCCAAGATGTACGGGAGCATTTATTAAAATTCTTTGACGCTGTCGATAAGTTGAGGTCATGGATGTACAGATTAATGAAGATCTGTTGAGCATTATGCTGCTATATAGTCTCCCCGCCAGTTATGAAAACTTTCGTTACGCTATAGAGTCACACGATAAGTTACCAAGTGCCGAAGCTTTAAAAGTTAAAATAATTGAGAAAAGTGAAGCTCGTATACAAAAGAGGCAGAACGCTACAGATGCCATGGCAGCATGGAAAGAAAGAAAAGAGAAGAAATATACAACAAGAAAAAAGAACAGGGATAAGAGCGGAGGTAATCGAAAAGAACCTGGTTTTAAGGAACAAATCCGATGTTACAGATGTCAAGCAATAGGACATAAAGCAAATAATTGTGTCAAGAAAAACGAGGAACAAGAAGAAAAGGCGACCACGGTAGACGATGCAGTTTATATTAATCTCAAAAGTCAAGATGTAACCTTAAATAGTGATGCAAAACCTAGTAAGGTAAGTTGGTGCTTAGATAGTGGTTGTACTTTGCATATTTGCAGAGATGAGAATTTGTTCACGGAACAAGTCAAACAAAGTGGTGGACGCTTGAACTTGGCCAGCAACGATTTTGCAAGTATCACGGGCAAAGGCAACGTCAGTATATTAGTGACCGACGGAAAAAAGAAAAGAAGTATAGTGTTAAAGGACATTTTTCTCACACCCAACATTCAAATGAACTTGTTTCTAAAGTTACAGATCGAGGCCATGAGGTTATCTTTAAAAAGGATAAGGGCATCATAAAAGACAGTTGCGGCGAAGTCAAGGTGGTAGCTGATCGCGTGGGCAATTTGTATTTTGTTCGAGAAGGAAACACTACAGCAAATATAACTTCTGAGAGAACTGATCAGAATTTTATTCTGTGGCACCAACGACTTGGGCATGTCAATAAACGCTACCTGTTGGAAATGGTAACAAAAAAAAGGGTAAAAGGCATCAACTTCCGATACGACGTGAATCTACCCTGCGAAATTTGCATCAAGGGCAAACAAACCAAATTGCCATTTCAGGACGCTCACTGTCGATTAAAAAGGAAGCTAGAAATAGTGCACACGGACTTGTGTGACCCAATGCGCACCACATCAATGGGGGGTGCCAAATATTTCGTGACGTTCATAGATGATTGCACACGGTGGACGGAGATTTTCTTTTTACGGCAAAAAAGCGACGTGTTTAAAGTTTTTTAAGAATACAAGTCAAATGTTGAGAGATTTACCGGGGAAAAGATTAAGTATTTGCAGTCGGACAATGGTAAAGAGTTTTGTAATACCACGTTCGATAGTTTTCTCAAGGCACACGGAATCCAACATTGTCTTACTACCGCATACACACCGGAACAAAATGGTGTTGCCAAACGTATGAATCGTACGTTGGTTGAAATGGCACGATGCATCATTTTTCAAGGAAAACTAGAGAACTCGTTCTGGGCTGAAGCCGTACGCACTGCCAACTATCTAAGAAATAGATGTGCATCTAAGAGTCTAGAAGGAAAAACACCATACAAAGTATGGAAAGGCGTCACACCAGAACTCGGGCACCTTCGAACGATAGGAACCGAGGCTTACGTACTTAATAAAATGTCCGGAAAAGGAAAATTTGATGCGCGTAGAGAAAAAGGTGTACTAGTCGGAGCAAACTAAAGGATACAGAGTATAGATCCCAGCGCAAAGGAACGTTGTTATTTTTAGAGATATTAAGTTCCTGAAGAAACCTGGAAATGATATTAATAAACAACCTCACATCAGTGAGTTACAAGTGGATACTGATGATGTAGAGGAAAGAATAAGTTTTGAACAGGAATATGAGGATAAATGTCGTGACACTACTGTTTCTTCAACCCCAGAATCTAACGTGGAAGAAAGACAGCATAGAGCTCTTGGTCGCCCACGTGTAATAAGGACTGGATCTCGTGGTCGGCCTAGAAAGCAGTATCACTTGCGAAGCAGGTCAAATTCGTCTGTTGACAGTCAAGAAGAAAACTTCAGTCAGAATATAGATAATAACAAAGGAATTGACAAAGGAGAACATGATTACTCAGAGCAAAATGAGGGCAAATTCCATATTCATCAAAAAAGAAATGGGATCTATGACAAAGCAAACATGATTCAGGCATTCATGGGTACAACGAAAATTCCAGTGAATGATGCGATCAAAGGACCACACGCAAAGGAATGGAAGGACGCTATAATATTAGAAGTCAACAGTATATTAACAAGAAATACATGGAAGATCGTTGACCGACCTGTAACAGGAAAAGTCATAGGCAGTAGATTTGTATTAACAAACAAATTACATTCAGATGGTATAGTGTATTGCAGGAAAACAAGACTGGTAGCAAAAGGATTCAGCCAGCAACCGGGAATAGATTTTGAACAAAGTTTTGCACCTGTTGCTAGGCTTGAATCACTACGACTGTTGGTTGCTATTTCTGCACGTCAGAGAATGACCATACACCAGGTCGATGCAGTATCAGCATATTTAAACAGTCATTTAGACGAACAAGTGTATATAGAGATTCCTGAGGCACTTGATTTAGTGTTGAAAGAAATCATACGAAGAAACACAAGGAGCCCCATAGAAACTAAAGCCATGAATATGTTGAGTAACATAAGAAGTGGAGACAAGGTGTGCGTACTTAAGCGGACCTTGTACGGCCTTCGTCAAGCCGGGAGACAGTGGAATACCCACCTGGACAAAATTTTGAGAAGTCTTAGATTCAAACCAACAGCAGCAGACCCTTGTCTTTACATGTCTAAACAGGAAGGAAAACTCTTATTAGCATTAGTATACGTTGATGATATCCTACTTGCATCAGAGGATACAGAATGGACCGAAAACGTAATAAGAAAATTATCTGCTGAGATACAAATCAAAGACTTAGGTAAAGCTAAGAATTCCCTTGGAATAGAAATTAACCAAACTCGAGATGGAATCAAACTGTCACAAAGCGGGTACATAATAAACATTTTAAACCGGTTTGGCGTGGAACAAGGAAATCCGGTATCAGCTCCAGCCGAAATTGGTGCTAAAAGAAACTTATTTGAAACGAAATAAGTTGTTAAGAGAATTAACAGACCCTATCAACAACTTGTCGGAGCGTTAACATATCTGGCCGTAGCTACACGACCAGACATCGCTTATGTGACTAGCTATCTTGGACAGTTTAATCATAATCACACAGAGGAACTGGAGCGCCGCTAAAAGAGTTTTGAGGTACCTTCGTAACACTAGTAATCTTGGTTTACATTTCAGGTACTCCTCTGATCCTATTGTGGATTATACCAATGCCGACTGGGGAGGATGTCAGAAGGATCGTAGATCATATACAGGATATGTGTTTTTGTTGTGTGGCGCAGCTGTTAGTTGGCGATCACTAAAACAACGTTCAGTGGCTCTATCATCAACCGAAGCTGAATACATGGCACTGTCAGAGACCGTTAAAGAGGCGATATATCTTCGATCCATCATGTCAGAACTTGGATTTGAAGAGTTGACAAGTATTGATATCCTGTGCGATAACTGCGGTGCTATCAATTTGGCAACAAATCTTGTAATGCATACGCGAACAAAACACATAGATATAAGACATCACTTCATACGACAAGCCATTAGAGAAAATAAGTTCCGTCTGAAACATATTTCTACCGCGGATATAGCTGCGGATGTGTTTACAAAAGCGTTACCAAAGATCAAGCACTGCAAGTGTGTAGAGATCTTGGGGTTAAAGTAAACCTTTGTTATGTACATACGGATCGAGGGAGGCGTGTTAAGTGTAACTCAGTTTGCACGTTGCGCTATTCGTAGGTGCGATCCGTACCGTTCATTGGTCGGCTCGCCTTCATGCGAGTTATCGATATATACTTATGTTCTTTTTGTTACTAAGCATCTTCTCTTGATCTCAACTAACTCATAACTACGCTAAGATAGAGGTTGTATACTTTCATATTAAAAGGTATTAATAGCTCGAAGTACTCGTGTCTTTATTATCAGCCCAACATAAACAATAAGTTTAAAATTTCGGGTTATTACTAGGCGCGGTTTATCTTTTCGGGCGCCAGTGTGATTTCCGTTTGCTCTCCTATCGTTTGGAGTCTAAGTTTCCAAACAATAGAAGATCCGTTCGGATTATTTATAGCTTTTCGTTATTTACTTAAAAAAATCATTTGTTATGCGTTGGCGCGTCGCGTTGCAAGAAAAAGGGGCCCGTGGAGTCCCCAGGACGTAACATATTGATGATAGTAAAACATTTCAAGATGCATTAAATTTTTTTTTTGAAATTATTACATATGAGTTAACTGAAAGAATTCAAAAGTTTTTTGAATATTGAAGGTTATTAGTGTTCTTTTTTTTAAATATTTTTGTTTTGTAAATTATGACAAGAATCTACATTTCTCAGACATATAATCTCAAAATATTTACTTCATATTATACAAAATTCAATTAATTAATATATTATATTCATATGATATAAATGAAATACTTTAGGATTGTGCATCTGTAAAATGTAGATTCTTTTCGTGATTTACAAATTAAAAATATAGAAAAATTAGTAATACTAATAATATAGTTTATATATATATATTAAATGTTTTTCAATAATCTAAAAATAATCTAAAAACTTTAAAATTATCGCAATTAACTTTTAATAAGAATTAATAAAAATGTAATAATAAATGCATCTTGAGATGTTTAACTCATCCTTATCAATAATATTATCTACTTTTTCCAAGATTGTAAGTCATGGAAAAGCATTTTGCATTGTCATATTGTCATACGCTATACAAAACGCGCAACGAAAAATTGCTTTCCAGCCTCAGTGTCTTGCTTGCGTAGCGGGCTTGGTGGAAGCGAGGCAGAACATAGTATGTCTGCGCTCTTTCACGAGCCGAACAGCCGAGCGTGACGTTGTGACCGGGGCTAGTAAGGAAATGGCCAGTACTTACGAGCTTGCGTCTTATCTTGTCGGTCGCCAGGTGTTTTTTGCACTGCAGCTCCCTCCAAACACCAAGGGTTGGATCCTCCCGCCCTTCTAGATGAGGAAGGTGTTGGATACCACAAAAATAACCACGACACTTTTAAAGAATAACAAAATCTTTTATTCGTTATCACCACTACTGTGTGCTTATCACAAATGATAGTAAAAGTCGCACGCCCTACGCGTAGGAACCGCGGTAGGGTTTTACTTTGCGCGTATACTTTTCGATCGCTTTCTCGGTTTTTCTCGCATTCGCGATGTGCTTGCTTTCTACGTTCGAGAGAGACTACTCACCGTGGCGTCGTTCCCAGGCTCGCGCTCTTAGGTGTCGTTCGTGCTGCACTCTCGCGCGTCCGTCCTAAGAAAAGAATCCGAAGCCTTCTTTTCATCAATCCCTAATTGTTTGAATTAAGCCCTAAAAACTTACGTGTGTGTTTGTGGGATGACTAGTGACTGAATGACAAGCAAATAGTGGCTTAGTCCTGTGTGTGTGAATGTGTGAATTGTGAACCCAAAGTGTGTACTAGTGAATATTTGTGGTGTGGATGTTTTGTGTGTGTGGCCCTAGTGTGTTTGGTGTATGAATGTGCGCTTAACTGTGTGTCCGAGCTTATATGTGTGTGTGTGTGTAAATGTTATAATTAAGGGATAATAATGTGACATTTGTATTGTGTGTGAGAGTGTGTTTATCTGGTGTGAGTATGGGCCCTTAATCAAGTGTTTATGTTTTCCCTAGGGTGATTGTAAAATTTGTGTTAACGATCATGCACAGTGTACCAGAACTATTTGTGTGTCTGTGGTGTGTTTGGTGTATGTTTGGTGTCTTAACGTATGACTGTAGATGTAAGAAGTACGCATGTGTAAACGTTTATTAAGGTTTAATTGTGTGTTAAATGAATGGTACACGAGTGTATCGTGTCATTGTTGTACAAACGTTTGTTTGTTGCAGTATTTGTGTTCGTGTGTGTCCTGAGTCCGGGACCGACGCTCTTGCTACCGACCACTTAATCTTACACCTCTACACACATTCCTTTTCCTTTTTACCTACAGGACGGATTACCTTAACTTTCCGGCAAATGCACATTACAACTACGCTTCAGTCAGGTAAGTACACTTTACTGCCTTTAAACTAAAATAAAACCTAAAAAAAAAACAACCACTTGTTCTTAAATAACTTGACTCCATCCTTATGCCCAACTTAATCGTTAAAACTTAAAATAAACAAATAAAACAGACTTTGTACTTAAGGGATGAGTGTGTGTCGACAGTTTTAGATTGCGTAAACCTACTTAATGGTCCTCTTTCCCACTGTTAACTCCTAAAACCAAACTTAAACATTTATGATCATGATCTCCGATCTAACGTTTTACTGCGCGCCTGTTATCGCCTTAAACCTAATCTTAACCTAGATAATGTCTGTCTTCTTTGCCAAAAAATGTCTGGCCCACTGAACGTACTGCTGAACTCTCCTGTCCAATTCCCACGCCGCCTGTGCTTTCAGTACGGCGCTCCTCTCGTTCGTTACTTTTTCCACGATTCTTTTTTCAATCGTTCCGCTTCCTGTCTGGGTCGCTTCGCTCTGAGCTACCGGTGACAACGTCACGCACACGAACGGCGATTCTCGCTGTGTGCGTGCTCTCACCACCTCGGTGCTCTTGGTACTAGCCACTGAACTATAAATATGAAACGCCTTCCATTGTTCGAGCTGTCCGCGATAGAGAGCATCACAACTAGGATTTCTGTCTTTGTCTCGTCGTCGCTGATTGGTTGACATTTATACGAGTACAGTCCACGACAAAAGAACAACGAAAAGTAAAGAATGACTGCATTTAGCAGAAATCAGCCCTCAGCAATTGCTAATACGCAGTCATTCTTTACTTTTTGTTGTTCTTTTGTCTTGGACTGCACTCGTAAGCGCTGATTTCTGCTGAACGCAGTCATTCTTTACTTTTTGTTGTTTTTTTGTCTTAGACTGTACTCGTATAAATTCAACCAATCAGCGACGACGAGACAAAGACAGAGATCCTAGTTGTGATACTCTCTATCGCGGACGCTCGCACAATGACAAGGCGCGTTCCATATTATAGTTCAGTGGTGCTAGCCTGCAAGATCTTTCATCACTGTGTCCGTCTTCTTCTACTTGTTAGATGTCGAGGAGGTTGGATGGAGAAAAGAATAAGTTCTATATTTGAACTTATTAAAATATCCTTTATTGCTCCTGTTCTTTACAACGTTCCTTACACGGCTGTTCCTCACTGCGGTAATCTCTCCGGCTTGCGGAGCCACACAGTGAGCTAGCAGTCAGTTCCCAGACTCTGCTCTGCTTCATCCGCGCGATCGATTTATAGTAGATCGATCGCGCCGATTCAGCAGGCTCACCGGTCCTAGCAACGGCCGTGCTAGTTACTGGTGCCGGTGTCGATACATGCTGCGTTGCACTTCGGACAATGCGGCGATGTGTCGCACCTTGTGGCAACCAGCAGTTCTTCCTAGAACTGCTGTTGCCCCGCAGCCTAAACAAGTCATTGAGCAATGATAGTGATGTCTCATCACATTGCTCAATGGCCTCACCTACTTAACTTTTATTTTAAAAACTGCCGCACAACATTTCCCACCCTTCCGGGAAAAAAAAATGTGTGCAACCGACATTTTCCGTTATTACAACCTTACAATATTTGATTACAATTATGACACTACGTGACACTTACAACGCTACCGTTTCGGTGTTTTGTGCACGAGTATTTTTCCGTTTTTCTCACCGTTCCGCATTGCGTAACTCCACAGCGACACATGCTAACTTTCTTTTTTCCTTACTTTTGACTAACTTATAAACAATTACTCCTATGATTATTACTATTACTGTAACGCCTGACGTCGTTGGGTAGATAAAGTGCGGATTTTCGTAGAATGAGCCGGTACTTTTATCCATCTCATCCGTCAACTCCGTTACTTCCGTCCGCTAATTTTTTAATTGCGTCTTATTTTTTGTTACACTTTCTATTTCTATCGGTTTGCCCTTAGCCGCGCGATTTACTGTTTTGACCTTTGACAGATTGAACCGCGGCAAATACTTATTGATCTGTACACCGTTTGTCACTTTACTCGCGTGAATCGATATACTTGAAGTTATCAGCTTGCATTGCTCCGCCAACTCTATCTCTCCAACTCCGTCCACGACCTCGTTTTTTTCTTGTTGATTTTCGCAGGAAATTAGTACTGACTCGCTTGTCAGGGTCGAATACAACCATACACGCATTGTTTCCAACTTTATCCATACCGTGTGATTTGTCTCTACCGTTTCTTCCTTACAATTTGAAAAGTCTCCTGACTCGTTAACGTAAGCTTGCACTTCGCAAGGCGCATCTTTGTGCATTTTGTACACTGACTCGACGTTATCACACACGTAATCGCTTTTTACATGTTTGCATCGATCCAACTGACTTCTCGTTACGATTGAATATATATCTGCCTGTTTACATCCACAGCGATCATCTGATTTTTGATCTGAGCTACCGTAAACACGTTATCGTGGTCGTGCACCGGTAATGGCACTACCCTGAACACGTTATACTGTACAGATTTTACCAGAGAAAACTTGACAATAGTGTACACACTCGCATCTTTACAATAAACGCTAACTGTTACATATTCTTTAATAACTAGCCAGTTCTCCAGAGTTACAGCAAACGGAAAATGCAATCCGTGGGTCGACCAACTGCTCGCGTCCCGGAGACTTTTTAATATTAACTCGACGGGTACTACTTCTAATTGTGCGAATTTCGTTTGTACATCCGTGATGTACCCCGTGACGCTTTCCACGTCGAACTCAAGTTCAGTGATTACGCTTCTTAGTTCCATAAAATACTCGGTTAATTCCGCCTGTCATACGTAATCGTCCACCTTTTGGGTTATCTCTAATACCGCGTTTCTCAACTTATTTTTGTTTCTCTCGACTATTTCTTCCACGTTTTGTACGTGCGTGATTGTTGCGTTTACAACCTGCAACTGATTTCTAATCACATGTAGCACCGTCTGTTTTTTGCTCAACAACTCTATCTGCTCCGATATCTGTTTTTCATCGTCGGCGTCCATAGTGCCGAACAAAATTTTTGCGATGGAGCCTACCGCGTTCACTAGCCCCCTTCGGAAACGCGTTGATGTACCCGCGATCGTCTTAACGCGTCTGGCTAGTTTTTCCACTTTTTGCAATCTTTGCTGTAACTCTGCAACGAAACCTTCACAAAATTCTCTATTTTCACGAACTACTGTTACGTTTCCGCACGTTTCCTTTATATCTCTCAACATGCGTTCCGCCTGTTCTACTCGCGTATATATCGTAGATACGTCTAATCTTACAACTAATCTCCACTTTTCGCTGACGTGGAGCATCGTCCCGTACTTCTCGTAGTACATGCCGGGATTGTGTTGAAACTTTCGTATGTGGTATTCTTGGTCCCCGGCTTCACTCCACGCGACGCAAAAGGTAAGTATTACTACTTTTATTAACAACATTTTCCTGCAAGCAAAATGTTTTATACAATACGCTTATATACACTATGCTTTACTTTTATCGCGAACGGTGTCGCTTAACAGGTAGAACCGCGAGCATCGGCCTTTTTACCGAGTTCGTTGCTTCTGTCACCTGAGCTTCTCTTATCATTTATACTAATTTTAAGACTTTATATTTGACACGCGACTGTCTTTGTGCCCCGAGACATGGTTCTCCACGACAACGAGCACCAGTACCTCGTTCGTCACCGGCTTGATCATCACACGGTGTAACTTAGTGTTTGCTCGTGACAACACAGTGTAAGTAATTGGTTCGCGGAAATTTACAAGTGCGCCCCCTTCTGTTTAACAGCAAACTTTGTTTTTAGTGTTTTCCAATGTCTCGCTTCGTATATTCGTCGTGCACTGACGACAGCGCGGGAGAATCTTCGCCGCACGAGCGTTTGGAGGAGAGCTCGTCCCTGCCCGGCTCCGAGAGTTCCGACTCTTCGCGTCCCGCGACGCCCTGCACTCCCGAGGGTCCATCGCCGTCACCTCCGGGCTCCCCGGAAGTAATATTTCTCTGCTCGCGGTCTCCGCCGCCCACTTCTCCCGACCCGGAGGACGACAATGACGACAACATCATTTGCTTGGAGCCTCCGCTGCCCGTCGTCCACCCCCTCATTGTCCTGTCCGACTCAGACGATGAGTGAGGCAACCCGGTAAGTTCTCCTTTTTTTTTAACTTTCTATGAAGGCTTTCAGCCTATTCACGTGCACATTCTGCGTGTGTCGTCCTGCTTTGACTGCATACGTCACGTCTGACGTTTTCGCGACTATTACATAAGGTCCTATCCACTTTGACTCTAATTTCTTAGACCTGCCTCTTCTCAGCGTTTCATCGTACAACAAGACTTTTTCCCCTACTTTAAACGCTGCTGGTTTAGCTTTCTTATCATAGTAACGCTTAGCCTTTTCTTTTTCTTCCTTGAATTTTTCTCGCGCTACTCTATTTGTCGCTCGTAATCTCTCTTTTAACTCTTGTGCGTAGTTTTCTAAATTATACTGTGTAGACGGTGGTTTTGTTAAAGCGGTCGGTAATTTCGCGCACCTCCCGTACACCAATTTGAAAGGTATAAACCCCGTTGTCGTGTGTGGTGTCGTATTGTACGCGAACATTGCGTACGGCAGAGCCTTCCAACTGATCACGTGACTGTTTTCCCACCAAGATTCCGCCGGTAAACGTTCTCCGCCTGAAGCTATCCCCTTTCACGACTGCTTTTCACTCCTTACATCGCGCGCGCTCAGGGCCGTCGCAAGCAAGTGTGCAATTGTGCACTGCACAAAGGTGCAGTAACAAGAAAGATGTCAAATTAAAATTTAAAACTCAATATTTTCTTTTTACCACCAATTACGCGTGCTCGCTTCTGTCAGGTTTTCTTTCAAAACAAGTTTTGTATATTAATTTAGAAAAATAGTGTCACAAAATCTTAAACCATAGGATCGAATAGTTTATTTTCTAATGTTACTAGAATCTGTATTCAAAATTAAAGATGCTGAAAATGACAATTTAATGTATTTTTATAATGATTGTTATTGATATTGTTTTGAAAATTTTAATAGTTAATATATACAATCAATTTGTTGAGTTGCTAATTAAAGTATTATGAATTACATATAAAAGATCTTTTCGCCATTTTTAAACCAAAGAGTACAATAATATTTTATTGATCTTTGCTTTATTTTTTTAATTTTATTTTTAGTAGTTAGATAGATAGATAGATAGATGACGAAGAGCGGGGGGCTTGTGAGACCCTATTGTCACCTAGATCTCTAAGATCCTCTGCGACTCCCGCTAATTGTTAATCGACCAAGCTGCTAAAACCCGGCATTTGCTGCCAGGCTACACAGTTGGCCGATTTTAATTATTTTCAGGTCCTTGGGCTCCACAAACATGGAGCCCAAAAATCTAAATCTCTTGAGTGCCAGAGACGGGCAGCGACACAATATGTGCACGCTGTCCTCCCCCTTCTCACTACAAAATCTACAACTACTCTCCTCAACTANGCCTAAGTTGAATAAATGTGCCTTGAAAGCCCAATGCCCTGTGAGGAGATCTATGCACAGTCTTTGTCTGTACTTACTCATTGTCAGTAGTTCTTTGGTCTTACCTGGCAATGGCTGAGTCATCAGGGCCTTAGCTTGGCGGCAGCTCTTCAGTATCTCCCAAGAGATCCTGTGCTCCCTTTTCAGCCAGTCCTTGATATAGTTTTTCTGTCGCAAAGGAAACTCCAACTTTCTGGCAGACTGGTTCCTCCAAGGTTCCCAGTTTTGCCAGACTATCAGCCACTTCATTTCCTTGGATACCTTGGTGNCCAGGTACCCAGACAAGCGTGATGTTGTTTTGCTCGCCCAATCTGTTTAGAGCTTGCATACAGTCCCAAACCACTAAAAATTCAGTGGTGGTCTTGGCAAGAGCT
>NW_018022043.1:0-6102 GCF_002006095.1 Pseudomyrmex gracilis
CTAGACGCCCTCAACTATGCTTCACGCTCATTGGGAGCCATAAGTGACCAGACGCTCATTGGTCCTTCCTCGGGGGCCCTATCATCCCCATCAACTACCCCTGAACCTCGCTCATTGGGAGCCATAAGTGTCCAGACGCTGATTGATTCTTCTCGGGTCCGATGCCACTCCCGCCCTTACAATTCCTCACTCAACCGACGCCAACTTGCTCTCATACACGTTTGAACGCACGAGGCAACAACATCGGAGCGCCGCCATTGCCAGTACCAGCCACGCTTCGAAACGGATTTTTAAATAAATATATACTTTTAATAAAGAATTCTTACTCGAGAACGTTCTCGAACTTTCCTCCCACACAAATCCCTCAACAAAAAAATTTTTAAATACACAGTTTTAGAAAATTATAAAACTTTATAAAAAATTTATAAAAAATTCAGGGGTCATAAATCATGTCACTTCTCCATTCCTTCCAGTGGGCGTGGCCAATCACCACCAAGGGAGGGGGAAAACCACCATGGTGGGGCAATGGCGCCAGAAGTGGTGAGGGGGGCCAGGTGGAGGGGATTTGTTTTGACGCGTCATAAGTGACCACATACTACTAATACTATTTCGGCAAAAGAATAACGATATGGCAAATCATCTTAGCAGTATATTTGCAAAATTAATTTTACAAAGAAATTGTCCAATAATTGAGAAAAGAAATTCAGCTATGTGATGTTTAAAATATGTAAAAATATGATTGCATATGAAGAAATGCAAGAAATCGTCGTCACTCATGATGTCATATTTGTGCAATATTTTCACAAATTGCTTATTGGAAGTATATACTGTGGAAATGCATAACGACTTTTTTGCAATATTTGACAAATATTATTTACAAAATTTTATTTCGACAAAACTGTTGCGTTATGGCGAATCATCTTATTGCAATCATTGCAAAATCGTCGCCATTCATGATGCCATTTTTGTGCAATATTTTCACAAATGTGCTTATTAGGGCAATGTTCTATTTAAAATAAATTTCAGAAAAGAAAGTTGAGACATCGTTTAATCCAGCTGAACAATCAGTGGATTTCAAGGGAGAAGCAATAACGTTTAAAGCCACCAGTGAAGGAGTAGCAACTTTACAACATTGCGTAGAATTGATGGTGCAAAGAGAGGATGCATAGCGTCGTAGATGAAAGAAAGAAGTCGAGAAAAAACGGAAGTTACAAGAACTTTATAAGGTTTTGAAAGATCGAGTTGCCATGCATCATAACGGCTCTCCGAAACCCAGGGTGTTTATTCATAGAGGTCTTGACCATGAGTTTGGTTTATTATTTATATTCTAGTTTTATCTATCGTTATAAGTTTTGTTTTATTATATATCTAATTCTAGTTAGAGAGATTTATAATGTTTATAAATATACTTATAAGTTATAATATTTATTAGTTAACGTATATAGCATTTCACAAAATATCAACGAATATAATAGAAAAAGATTATCCAAAATATCTTTATGTATCATGTATATAGATAGAAAACTACCTTTATGTAACGATTGCAAGATTTCTTATGCTCGGTGAAGTTCAAATATCACGAATCTTTCTGCTTCACAAAAACTTGCTCGTCTGTTATATAATACTTTGAAAAAATATAGATATATCTTATATATTCAAACTTTCCAGTTTTTTAAACAAACTTACAAATTTAAGCCGAATGCCTGTTTGGATCAGTATTTATGGTACGAGGATAAGAGACAATTCTTCCCGTTGTAAATATAATTAACATGAGTTTAAATAAAATATAATTTAATAATTATTTAACTGAAAATAAAGTTTTACTTGTAATATAAAATAAATTATATAAAATTTAATATAATAAAAAATCTAATTCTTTCTTGAAAGTTAATTAAATAATTATAACATAGATAACATTAAAGAGATATGAGATAAATTATATACAGATTTAAGATAAGTTATATATAGATTTAAGATAAATTATATATATATATATATATAACATTTAAAATTTAAGAATAAACGCAGAAATATAATACTAGTCTTAGACCATAACATCGCTAATTATATGACGGCAAAGAATACCGTTGTCATTAATTATAAAAATATAAGTCACACTAACAGCTATATAGGAGTATAATAGGTCCGCAGTTTGCGTCCTTTATCGCTCAGTATTACGGACTAGTGTTGAGATCTACTGATACTGGGTATCTGCAGCGAGCCAGCGAAATGGCCTGTCCGCCGCAAATGCCGAATGACTTTTTTACTTGTTAAATGTTGCTTACGAAACAGCGCATTTTATTTGATTATACTTGTTAAATGTTGCTATATAAAATTGAAACACGTTATAAATTTTATATATTCTGTGAAAGAGTTTAATTATTACATTATAATAAAGAGTTGTATAATATAGTAAATATATATATTGTTCTACACATACACATCAAACACACTTATATAAGATTATTGTATGTAGTATTTACTTTTATATATATTAATAATAGAAATAAAATAAATTATATCTAAACAACGTAAATCATATGTATGACATATAAAAACCTTTAATTTTTATTATTTATTCATAAAACTAACATCCAATAATCATTTCAAGAATCTCCATAAAATGTTTACTGCATATCCATGGATTACCACGAAACATCTATGGAATACATCCATTAGACTTCTTATAAATATTTAAAAAGTGAACTCTAGATATCTAATGGATATCTATAAAAGGTAACGTGGACGACCATTAGATGTTTCCAAGTTCCATCATGGATGTCTAATAGATGTCCATTGGAGTGTTCTGTTCTGTGTGGGTATAATGAAAAGCACGGCAAATATATATTTTTTAATAATTTATTAAGTCTTGAAAAATATATCTGTTAAATATCTATAATATACGTCTAATAGATGTATATAATAGATTTTTTTTACGGATATAGTAGACGTGCGTAGATATGCATTAGACGTCCATCCATCATCCATCATGGAGATGGAGCTGTGGATGTTGTATGAATCTCTAATAGACGTCATGTTCTGTGTGGGTATTTATCAAAAACTCTCGTAGAATTTTTTTGAAGTTTCTCGCGCGAACAAGTACGCGCAGGTCGCGAGTCATGAATTATGTCTTTTATCTTCAAAAAACTTATGTTCTCTTTTGTACGGCACGCTCTTGTCAACCCCCCACAAACAAGCACATGCAGTTCGGCTTGTCGCGAGTCATAAACCGTTTTTGTCTTCAAAAAAAAAATTATGTTCTCTTTTACTCATTGGCACGCACTTGTCAACCCGCACGTACAAGTTTGCGCAGATAAAAATCGTTCAGAAACAAAATCCGCAACGGACACATAAATTCATTTTTTATATTACATTAGAACCCTGACTTTCTAGTCACAGTCTTGCGACGCCTGCTTCGATTTCTATTTCGCCTAGACGCCCTCAACTCTGCTCCACGCTCATTGGGAGCCATATTGTACCAGACGCTCATTGGTCCTTCCTCGGGGGCCTTATCAGCCCCACTAGCTATCCCTGCTCCACGCTTATTGGGAGCCATAACGTACCAGACGCTGATTGATCTTTCTCGGGACTGACACCACCCCCGCCCTTACATTTCCTCCCTCGCACTCAACCGACGCCACTTTGCTCTCATAAACGTTCAAACGCGCGAAGTAACAACATCGGAGCAGCAGCGGCAGCAGTTACGCTTCAAGACGGATATTTAAATAAATATGTACTCTTTTAATAAAGAATTACATTTTTCCACTCGAACATTCTTGAACTTTCCTCCTCTCCCTACACAAATTCTTCCAAGAAAAATTCAAATACACATGTTTCACAAATTATACAAAATTTATAGAGTCATAAATCATGTCACATTTTTATCTCCCCTACTGGGCAAGATTAATCGCCCTCAAAGAGAGGGGAAAATCACCCTGGTGGGGCAATGGCGCCAGAAGTGGTGGGAGGGGCAAGTAGAGGGGGTTTGTTGTGACCATAACGGGCCACATATTACTGATAATTTCAACAGACTTGTTGAAAAAACATAAATTAGCTTGATAGATGGTCTCTACATTGCTCGAATTTACAGTCAGTCTGCAAAATATTAACACTTTGTTTACTGGGTACCATAGACACGCACATTTATGCTGGCTTTTAGGCTTGTGTGTGTGTGTAAAAAAGAGAGAGAGAGAGAGAGTGAGAGAAAAAATAGAGATGTCTTGTATCTTTAAGTGTCTCGTTCATTTTGTCTGTTTTTTTATTTAGAGTGCAATAGACTAATCGCTGTCTCGCGTTTATCTGAGTTTTTCTTGTAAATTTTGACAGTCGATTACTGTACAGAGAGCGTCTCGCGAGTACTTCAGTAATATATAAAACTTTCTATGCAATATAAAATGTTTGATGACATTCAGTTTGTAATTTTTTTTTGTAGTATATAGTACATTGAATAAAAAATTATTATAACTTCTATACACAAATGTGTGCAATCATAAATGTACGGTACTCTGTATAGTACTGCGATCAGAGTGCGTTACTTTTCATAAAACATAAATACACAAAAAAGAATTTTCTAACACTTTATGTTTTTATTTATGAAATATACTTGCTTTATATACTTGTTTCGTGCACACGATATTTCGTATTACGTGTTAGTCAAAGAAAATGACTTTTCATACATAAATAGAAAGTGTTAAAAAAATCTATTTTATTATGTATATTTATTTTTTTATAAACAATAACGCATTGCGTTTGCTGCAATACTATACAGAACACCATACATTTATTATGTGTACATATGTGTACGTTATAATAATTTTTTATTTAATTTGCATATATTACTACTAAAAAAACTAAATGTTATCAAACTTTTTACGTTGATCAAAAAGCTTTATATATACTGAATTGATAGAGACGCGGTAAGCGTTACATGTAAGATCGAGCCGGTTACCAAAAGCACCGGGGTTACATTGAAATCACCGACAATTATTTCACCGACAATGTTTATTTACCGACACATTGAAATCACCGACAATGTTTTCATCAACAATGATTTTACCGATAATGTTTTCACCAACAATAATTTCACCAACAATGTTTTTATCGACAATAATTAAGACAATAATTAATCTAATAATTTAGTTAATATCTAGTTAATATCTATTATTCTTAATTATCGACATTTTCAATTATTAATGTAACACTTATGATGATTAATAAAGTAAGAGTGCAAATATAATAACTTGTAATATTTAGGGGAGACTGGGACTGGTTTTGACACGGGTAAAAAGTTACAACCTTAAATTAGCGATAAAAAATAATTGCAACAACAATGATGTTACTGACGCGTGTGACGTGTGACAGTTGTCGCGTTTGTGTCTTTTTAGCTTTAATGTAGCACTTTATTTTATTTTTGTAGCACTTTATCTTATTTTTCATCACTAATCAAAGCTTGTAACTTTTTACCCGTGTCACAATCAGCCCTAGTCTCCTCTACGCCTTATTTTTTCATATTAATTTCTTTATACGAGAAAATAAATGTGTACATAAAGATTCAACGTATCGCCGGCAACAATATATATTTTCTATATATATATATATTATAGAAAAGGAGTATAGATACGCTTCAAAAAATTCTCAAAAGAACAGGAAAATTTCATGGCCATTTGAAGCAAAAAACACAGGTGATAATGTGTGTGTAATATTAACGTTACTTTATTCAAGTACGTGGTATATAAAACGTTTTCAGCCTTTGATTAGGCCTTTATCAATATATATCTACAAAGAAATCAAATGTTAGATTCGCAAATTTTATAGAATTACAATTACAACTTACAGAACAATTAGATGTAAATAGTCGCTGATTAACGTACATAATAATGTTGTTCTTGACAAAATCTTGAGTCACATGATTTTCAATTTGGTAATACAAAAGCAACTGAAGACCGACAGAAATGTACAACGGTTTAAATATAAATAAAAATGAAAGTCATTGTCAACGCTCAAGCCACACTATAAAGTATTATCAACAAAAGGTAAGTATGATCGATCGAGATTTTCAGTGTCGCTATGCAGGTTAAGACCATGGCTTTGACTTCGTATATA
>NW_018022043.1:6597-12028 GCF_002006095.1 Pseudomyrmex gracilis
GGATAATTGTTATTAATTAAAATGTTAAAAATTAAGTCAAAGTTTTTGGCGTGAAATTGTGGATGAGATAAAAAGAAGCCCCTGTCAACAAGACTAATAACAGTACCTCTCTTTTGGCAAATAGGATGGTTAGAGAAAAAATTTAAATATTTGCCTGAGAATGTCGGTTTNTGATACCAGTCGTGAATGAGTCTATTGTTATGCTTTATAATTGTAATGTCCAGAAAATTAAGTCTATCATAGCCAATCTCCATGGTAAATTGCAAACGTGGNTGATATGAATTATATATCTCCAAAACATTATCAAATTGGTGTGATGGAACCATGAGCGCTATGTCATCTTCATATCTAACATGTAGAGGTGGGATAAAAATTGCGTTGATGTTCCTTTAATCTTGTTCGTAATTGCTTTCTCGTCTGGCCTACATAAGAGGCATCACAAGAAGAACAATCACCTCCGTCTTGGAGAAAGGTTTAGTTTACCACCAGGTTTCACAAGTTTCAAAAAAACGAACGACATTTGAGATCATCAAAGACGTCGATCATCATATACGATTACATACCGCCTCGTTTATTGAACTTCTCATCAAAAACAAACATTTCGTAACAGAATTGGATAGAAAATTGTTTGATCAAGTCAGGTCTTCAAAAAATTTTATCATGAACCATCCAAACGTCTTATATATGAGAGCTGACAAGGAAAATACCACTGTCGCTGTATATAAACAAAATTATATTTCTAAAATTGAGCTTATATTGAATGACACAAACTTTTATATAGTCTTTAAATTAAAGAAAGAAGCAATTTTTATAAAGATTATGAACAGCAATCTGTTATAAACCGTCATCGTAGTGACTTAGGTCATGATTTCCATTGGGATAATGTTAAGATCCTTGACACAGAGCAACATTACCACAAAAGATTGATCTCAGAGATGTTACACATTAAAATTCAGAACGCGGGGGTGAATTCGATGCAGGACACCGATCTTCTTGATTTGGTTTATTCACCGTTACTCAAGAAACTCTGATAGTCATGTGACCACTGTCACGTGTCACTGGCGCTTTCCTCCTTCTCCTATCTATTTGTCTCGATTCGTTGATCTCGGTTACCGTCTCCACACGTGTATTATCTTTTCTATAAGACAGTCATGCGTTATTCCGTCGTTGTTTGTTTTGGCGAGTTTGTTTTTCAATGACATTTCAATACAGTTTTTGATCTTTCAATTAAAATTAAGTTCTCTTTATTTGTTTTACAAATTTGACTTTCATTTTTATCTATTGACCACTACATATTTCTTCTTGGTTTAATTACAGACTTCCGATACATGAACATTATTTGCATGTATGTTGACTGTCGGTCACTTGGACTTGTTTTGCTCGCCAATTCATTTTGAACGGTTCAGTGTTGTGACTTATTTGTATTTAGGTGCGTACTTATTTATTTTTAATTTATTAATTCTTGTAACTGCGTTATTGTTCTCTTATTTTGATTAATTATTATTGTATCTCAATGTAGTGCTGAAGATGATCTACAATTAAAGATCGAAACGTCCACAGAGAATACACTTTACACGATTCATTTCAACTGTCAACCTTGTTCCTGCGGCTTCTTGGTTTATATATATTTGATATTTTTGTTATTATCTGTATACTTTATCTATATTTCCATTAATAATATACTTTATCAATATATTTAATGTTTCAAAGACCGGCAACGCGAGAGACAGCGGGAGTAGTCCGTCTCACTTTAAAAGAAGGACGGACTAACTCAACGAGAGACAAGGAAAGATATAGTACGTCTGTCTTCTCTCCGAGACCAGTTGAGGCCGTCACTTTTCGGGCAGAGACTTTACTGCTGACTTTGGATCTCGCTCCAGTACTTTCTTAAGTATACAAAGTGCTTCTGGACAACCGACACTGAGGAAGCCGAAGCCTCTCAGCCAGCCACTTGCACCTGATCCCTTCCGGGCTATAAAGCGACAGAAACACACCTACCTCTCTGCCTCCTCTACCACCTTGAGAAGGGTGATGAAAAAACCCAGAGTGCCCGCCAGTGCGGGATACGCAGTTTAGCTACGGTCCTTGCTTGCGGAAAGTTAGACTCTTGTGGAGCAAAGATCCGTACCCACGGAGAATTACGGGGCGGTCTACGCACTTGCCCTTAAGCAACACCACTGACTTTTTTTTACAAGAGGAAATCCTTTATGGATACTCTGGCCTGTAAGGGCAGACCAAGGTTATGTGGGACTTACCAAAGAGGCGTACCCACTAAAACCCCTCGAGGCTCCTCGTGCGCTCTGGGAGGGAACCTGGAAAGCCGGAAGGCTATGACGTTCCGGTTTCCCTCCCGTGCCTGGGTGCCAGTCACGTGGCACCGCACCCCCACGACGACAGAAGGGAGCCTATTCCCTCCTGCCGACTCCTATGTTCGCGTGCAATGTCCGAGAAGGTCCTCACCTTCCCGGACTGGAAACTTTGAATACCCTCTCCCCCGCCTGCTGTAGGGTAGTCTTAGAGACATCTCAACGAAGCGAGAGAGAAAAAAAGGCAGTCCCGCTCTTCTGCGCTAGAATCAGGGATTTATTTCCTCAATCCTTAACCGGGCCATAGGCTGACCCTGACGCAGGCGCTCCACGTCTTTCTTAATCCGGAGCATCTTCTCGCAGAAGGCGAGGAAGACGCGCCATTTCTCTACGTCCCCCATCGCTTGTCGGAAAACAGACGGAAGGGACACATCAGGGCCAAACGCATCGTACAAGGCCGTCCTCTCTTTACTCCACGTGGTGCACTCCTCGAGAGTGTGAGCCGCAGTGTCGACCGCGACTTTGCAGTGCTCACACTCCGGAGTGCCCACCCTACCTATTCGGTGTAAGAATACCCCGAATACCACGTGGCCCGTGACCATCTGGGTTGATCGAAAGGTCATCCAGAGGTACGGGTAATTCACCCAGTCCCTTAGGACTGGTTTCACCTCCTCCCAGACCCTCCGTCCTAGAAGGAGTGAGTCCTCTAATCGGCGCTGCCACCACAGCACCATGCGCCCGTGAGCCTTGGACTGGGCACGCCGGACTTTTTCCGAATTTAAGTCCTGACTGGCAGCTCGCGCTTTACCCAGCGCCGCCTGCCTAGCAGCGTACACCTCTGCATACGCCTCCGCCAGCAAGTCGATCGGTGTAATCCGCGCGAGCACGCGAACGGACTCCAGGGCCGCTGTGCGATAGGCCCGCACGACTCGGCCCCCTACAAGGCGCTGCACCTACATCAACGGGGCAGCCACCCGGCTCACCCTGACCTCCCGATGCCACACCGGTGCATCGTACATCATGACAGAGTGCACGACGTTAGCGTATAACTATCGTACACTCTGCCGTGGCTTCCCGAGATTGGGGAGAAGCCGGCTTAGCGCTTAGGCCACTTTGCGAGCCTTGCCAGCCGCATACTCAAAGTGGGTCCCGAACTTCTATCTATCATTCACCTGGAGGCCCAGGTATTTCATTCTCAGAACCGCGTTATAGCCCACGTCCTACAGGAGTGGTCCAAGAACGGACCCCTGTGGAACACCGCACGTGACGCGATGGGCGTGGACCTGCCTGTCCACGCATGGGAACACCACGTGCTGGTTGAACAAATAACTGTCCAACACAGCCTGGGGGAGGTAAGGAGAAAACCTCCAGTAAACCCCCGCCTCGCGAATAGCCTCCCAGGAGAGGGTGTTGAGTCCAGGAATTGGTCGAGGACTACCCGTGTGCTGTTGGGAGAGACATAGCAGCTGTATACTGCCAGCCTTCTCCACCTCACCGCCATAAACCTGTGACCCCGATCGATAACTCCATGGACCGCGGGGCCCCCCGACCGGTGAACTTACGTCAATGACAGATATGGGTATAGTTAATGTATATACATGGAGAAAAATTTATGTGCATGGACTTTATATTATATAAATATGACTACTCTTTCTTTGATCATTTTATGTATTTATGTACTTATGTACTAATGTACACGCATATAATTTTATGTATAATTAATTTATTGTTAAAATAGTAACTTCTTTCCCTTTTCTTTTTTTTAAGTTTTGAAATGTCAAATTTATAAAGTTTTTGTTTTTTTTCATGTTGAAGATGTAATTATTCAAAGTATATGTATATTTTAACATCTACCATAACATATAGAAATATATATAAAAAGATTTTTATTGATTAGATGTTGCATATTAAAAATCAAAATATATTATTACGCAGTCCTTGAAAAGTTAAAAAGATACTTTGCATGTTAAAAATCTTTAATTTATTTATATATTCAAACAAAAATTTATTATTATAAGAATACGCATTGTATTGTACATGTAATAATAATTTTTTATTATTTAATATTATTATAACATTATTTTAAATAAATAAAAAAATTATATATGGATAGGTAATCTCTTATTGATAGCTATTATATTATGTTGTAAAACTTATATTACGTTATAAAGATCTTATTATAATAATTTATGTCATAAAGAAATCTTTATTTTTGAAACACTAATTTTTAAATGCATGATCGTTTTGACTTCAATTCAAATAGAATATTAAAAAACTACAGCTATATGTATTCTATTCTATAAAAAACAGAAACTTTTATCATGCAAGTACTTGTTAATATTACAGTTTTGATTTTGTTGAATCTATGAATATTAAGAAAAAGTTACATGTAAATACAAATGGATCCAAAGTAATTGAAAGAACTCCAAGTACGTCAACACATAACTTGCCAAATAATAGTTATAATATATGCGATGACGCTTATATGAGTAATGCTTCTTTTTTATCTATTCGAGATGATAGTAGTATGTAGTTTTTTAAAGAATTGGAAATTATCATTATTAACAGATAAATGAAACGTAATATTTTAAAAATTATTATTTTTCTTCTCTAGATAATGCAAAGTATTTCAAAGAAATTATTTGCCAGCAAAGTTTCTTTAAAACTCAATTGTGGCAGATGGAAGATGATTTGAGAAAAGTAAAAAATGTCATAATGACCAATAATCTGATGCAAAATCAAGATAATCAGCAACAAAATGGAAGATCGATTTATTCTTCTTTTGAGCTACCATTGAGAACAGTGAAAGATATTGAAGAAGCTGTGGAACAATTTTTAGAAATTGAAGATACCTTTAAATGTTCGGTATAATACATATGCTCGATATAAATTTTGCAAAATATTAATAACTATTGTAAAATAATATATGAAATGGTGTCCAGGAAAGAGGCGTTACTGAACAATATGCTAGATGATGTGCAGATGTGTTATATTTTGAAATAATTAATACAGACGTTTCGATTATACATTTTTAGTCTTCATCAGTGCTCATTTAATATCATTCCCAAAGTATGTATGGATGAAATCGAAGAACGAATAATGTTGTTTGTGTTTGTGATGATGTG
>NW_018022043.1:13648-28857 GCF_002006095.1 Pseudomyrmex gracilis
GATTTATTATATTAGATCTAAGCAGATCTAAACAGAACTAAGCAGATCTGAATAGATCTAATATAGTAGATCTGAGTAGATCTAAAGTAGATCTAATGATAAATAAAGTGTAAATTTACATAGATTTACTTATATCTATTTAGATCTACTTTATATTTATTTAGATCTTATTTGGATCTAATTAGATCTAGTTTTCCATTTTTTTTATCTTGTTAGATTTAAATTAGATCTATTTAGATTTAATCCATTTTTTCCCGGGTTATTTCAAAATATAACACATCTGCACATCATCTAGCATATTGTTCAGTAACGCCTTTTTCCTGGACACCATTTATTTATTTCTGAACCTGGAGGTCAACTTGACACACAACTATTTCTTATAATATATGAATTTTTGTTTCAGATTACAGAAACATGTACACAGCGCGTCAAAAATTCGCAAAGTAGGCGCGGAGATCTAGAGGCAAAAAGGGCGGTTTTTCTTAAAGATAAATAACGCGACACAGTTGTGGATAAACGATTGCTACTAATTAGCTGGTACAATGCTTGTTGGTGCTATGTATTTCTAAAAGAAACCGCTTCTTTTGCCTCTAAACTTTCGCGTCTACTTCGCGAATTTTTGACGCGCTGTGTACAGTAGGAGGCACTTCTCCTTACAATTTTATACAACGAAATTTGTGCCGCTTGGTTAGCAATGAACTTGCACAACAATATAACTGGATAGGTGCAAAACATAAAAGGAAATTTTGTAATCTTCGAATTGCTAACATGTTAGTAGGTAAATACATTAATTAATGATGTTTTTGTAGTATAAATATATATTTAATTATATACATTTATATATATTTATATACAAGGTGTCCGACAATTACTTTAGTACTCTCTCGTAGGTAGATAGAAGGAGGAATAGAGAAGGAGAATCAAAAATTATAGTGAACCACGCGCCTGGTGTGCGTGAACGCTCTGCGCGGCACACTGACGTGCGTCCGGCTAAAAGTCGACGCTGATTGGCTTGATTTATTCAATAATTACTCCTTTATTATATGTAATAGAAAAAATTGATTCAGGACTTTTTACCTCTATTTTACTCTTTCTATCTCTCCTTCTTCCTACGAGAGAGATGCTAATGTAATTGTCAGACTCTCTGTATATACATTTAATTTATATATTTAAAATATATATTTAACATATATAACATATAAATTTAATTATATACATTTATGTATATTAAATATACATAAATGTATATTATATACATTTATATATATTTAATTATATACATTTAATTATCTACATTATTATTAATTATATACATTAATTATACAATTATATATATGTGTGTATAAATATATATTGGAAGAAATATACATATATGTATATTTCTTCCAATTTTCAATAAAAACTAATTCATTAAAAAGATAATTGATTCATGAAGTATATACATATTACTTCTGTTACAGCTGCAGGTGTTGCGACTTTTAATTCAATTTATGCTAAATTGGATATAGAGAAGGCAATACAGGAATGGTTAAAAAGGGCTAAAGAACGATATGATGCTGAAAGAAAAAGACTTGAAGCAAGAATGGCCATCAATAGAGAGAGAGAAATAGAGAGAGAGAGAGAGTGGAGAGAGAAAGAGAGAGAGAGAGAGAGAGAAAGAGGGAGAGAGTAAAGCGTTGATCAGTTTACCTGTATTCTAGTGCAATCTAAACTTAAATACTTAGAATTTTGGTAAAGAAGATATAGAGTCACATTAAATTAACATATTAGATTATTTTAGTCTAGAAGATCTGTGATGACTTAATTTTTTTATGTAGTAATATGTTTAGTACTTTGGTGTTAATAATAGCTTCTGTTTTGCATATGATTTAATTTCATACATGTATGTTTGATTTTTAATAAATATTATATAATACTTAATTAAAAATAAATATTAAATATTAAATAAATATTAATTAATAAATATTATATGATACTTAATGTAATAAATATTTATTACATTAAGTTCATAATATTATATGAACGTAATGTATTATTTCATGTAATATTATATTAACTTACTGTAATAAATATTATATGAACTCTTAATGATACTTATATATAATGTAATAAATATTATATAAACTGTAATCCTATATTTCTCAGATTATTTAATTATTCTAATTACTAATTTATTTATTCTTTATATATTCTAAAATGTTAATTATAGCATTATAATTACGAGTTATAAGACATGAGAAATTATATATATTTCAGGTCCGTTTTAGATCCTTTTCAGGTCCCTTTTGGGAAAATAAATGGACGTCTGCAGTTGTCAAAAACAGATGTCCATAAGACATCCAGTAGACGCCCACTGGATTTCATTCGGATATCCAGTGGACGTTCTTATGTCCGAATTCGGACGTCCATTGTATATTCTATGGACATTCATGTGCTATCTGGGTCTGCACAGTGTGCAAATAAACGGTGTCTAAGTGAACGGTGCGCATTTGAACGGTGTCTAAGTAAACGGTGTCTAAGTACGGTACGCATCTTTCTGTGTCCAATTGCAACGTGTCCAATTGCACTGTGTCTAATTGAACAATGTCCAAGTGCATCGCTCCCGGTTTAAACAGGCCGTCCTTAAAGGTATTACTCAGCCGCCAAAATACCAAACACGTCGAGTTCAATGTAAATTTAACAATTTATTACAGGAAACAAGCAACCGTTTCGATGCCGTAAAGCGGTGGTCTGGCTAGGATACCAAAGAAAAAGCTCGCAGTAAATTATCAAATTTAACTTCTCTCCGAAAATTAGCCGTCTACAGAAAAATTAAAACGTACGGGTGGGAACTGAAATTCTTTGTGGACTGGATATCACTTACTACTTGCTGTTGGCTCGAGGATGAGGAACCAGTATGGCTCGGTCAAGAGTCAGTCGGCTGGACTCTGGTAGCTCAGATGAGCTGGTTGTCTTCTCCGATGCCACTGGTCAGTCACAAAGTGTACTCGCGCAAATACCGATGTCAGGTTGAGAACCGCTCGGATTAGTAGATTAACGGATGAGAGATGAGAAGACCGAACTTTCACGACTGAATTTTGAACTGGAAGAAGCGTGAACTTTGATGTGAATTTCTTAACCGAAGAACTGAATGCAGAACGAATAATGAATAACGAATAATGTTTGCGCTCCGATGTTCCAGCGTCTTATATTTGATGAGCTCGGGGCGTTTACTTTTTTCATCTTTGCCAATCATTATTAGATGTTTACTCTCCTACTCTTTATCGATAAAAATTTCGATCTCTCATTTGTTAATCCGATCAGGCGAGAGAACCAATCACCGGTGGTCACTCTTCCTGATTCATCAGATGCTTGGTTAATATTTATCATCTGTACGCTACATTTTGTTTTCTCCGGTGCCCGCAACCTTCCTTCCTAGAAATCAGCGGACCATCTAGCTTACCTAATGTTTATATTCGTGACAAAGTCAACACGACTGGTTTCAAATTTCTCAGCTAGGTTCGCGGAATGGACTTGTTTTATCTAATTGCGAATTCAATAGATCCTCTATTCTCTGTTCAGGAAGTGCTAGTAAATTCTAAGAAGAAATCTTAACAGAAAGTGTTAATTCAAGTAAATTCTAAGAAGAAATCTTACGGTTATTTTATAATTTAATATCTTATTGCGAATTTATATCTTATTGTTAATTTATATCTTATTGCGAAGGGGACCGCGTTTGATACGTATTTTAAGCAAAAAGAGTTCAAAAAATCATCGACAACTTTATCCGCAAAATTCTAGTCTAGTTTTTTCTGCGATTCCGAAATGCTTTGTAAGTTACTTGATAGATGAAACAAAGTGATAGAAAATAATGGAGATTATTGTTAAGTCGGTTATTTATTTATTACAGAATAAATGAGAACTACGACACTGGTTTACTTGCAGCAAAAAAGGTGATGTGAAGTGATTTAATGATTGCAATATTGAAAGAAAAGTAATAAAAAATGATATAAACATACAGTTAACAGAGCGAACATGCTTTACAAGTTAATAGCTTTGTATGTGCAACTGCCTTTGTCAACAGTTCTTTCACAACAAGCAGCAACAAACTATTCAACATTAACTGCAACCAATATGATCTGAGCATTTCTCAACGAGATAGCGCCAAAACAAATTAACACATAAATTTCCAATTTTATGGTCGACAATTATTTTCACTATTACTGTTTGGTGAATAAAGTTTGAATTTGGTGAAAATTAAATTAAATTGCACACTTAATTTATAATATTTTTATTTAATATTTATTTAAAATTGTCGTATTTTTTTACAACTTATCCTCACTTTCGTGTACATTGCTTGTATTGTCAGGATTTTTGTATGCCGAGAAGAATGCCAGAGCCTTGATCAGCTGGTAGCTCTTGCTAATAGGTATATTGCTGTCATATAAGCTTTTTGATGCTTTACAATCAACGTAAAACCACCAGTTGCATTTCAATATTGATTGATCAAACAGTGTGGATTCAGGACACAAAAAGCTTTTCATAATCAATCCATTATCTGTTAAAGCACAAACGTGGAACACCTAAACAAGTAAAAACCAAGTTTATTTTTAAGTAGTTATAATATACAATATACGTCCTCTAATAAAAAATATTAAAAAGATGTAACATGTTTCATTAAAACTTCACTGAGCTTAGACAAAAATAATACTAAAATTATAACAACCTACACAGCACACTTTATTTTGCGGATATCCCAAAATGATCTAGATTTTCAAGTGCAATCCCAGAGATATCCCAATAAGTAGAATCTTACGAGCCGATCGCAGAATGTTTATGCGGAAATATGCATGTATATATACAGGGTGTCCCGCAACTATCGGATTTCCTTTTACCAGTAGATTCTCGAGATCATTTTAAGACAAAGAACTTAATACCAAAATGTCGAGGCTATAATATTTTTTGAGTTAGCAGCATTCAAAGATAACGAATGAGATCGCCTGAAATTCGCCCGCTCAGGTGCGGGACAATGCTAAAGGCGCAAACAGTGTCACCCCACTTTTGTCACTAAAGCGTATGTTATAATAATGAAGAGTTTACGTCATTTAAATTTTGCATATTGTACATAAAAATAATAACATTTTGACGATGATATTAAAAAAAGGGCAGTCTTATTATTTACTGACCTAAACAAATTATTAATATTATAATAAATAACAAGATGACAAAATATTGACATTAAGTAAATTAATTATCAACACGTTTTAATTACAATAAAAACATACAATCTTCATACATTAAATAATAATTATAATAATTGTTCAAAATGTCCACCATTCATTTGTATACATAGTCTTGTTCGATGCAACAAACTCTGTTCGGTATTGTAAATCATTTGTGGAATTATGCTTCCAATTGCTTCTATTATACGTTCGTTCAGTTCTTGCCGATTTTGAGTCAATTGCTGATAAACGTAATTTTTTAAATGCCCCCAAAAGAAAAAATCTAAACAGATGGATAAGACGCGGTGGACCATACTTCTGGCCAGCGAGATCTCCGGATTTAATTCCGTTAGATTTTTTCCTTTGGGAGCATTAAAAAATTACGTTTATCGGCAATTGCCACAAAATCGGCAAGAACTGAACGAACGTATAATAGAAACAATTGGAAGCATAACTTCACAAATGATTTACAATACCAGACAGAGTTTGTTGCATCGAGCAAGACTATGTAAACAAATGAATGGTGGACATTTTGAACAATTATTATAATTATTATTTAATGTATGAAGATTGTATGTTTTTATTGTAATTAAAACGTGTTGATAATTAATTTACTTAATGTCAATATTTTGTCATCTTGTTATTTATTATAATATTAATAATTTGTTTAGGTCAGTAAATAATAAGACTGCCCTTTTTTTAATATCTTTGTCAAAATGTTATTATTTTTATGTACAATACGCAAATTTTAAATGACGTAAACTCTTCATTATTATAACATACGCTTTAATGACAAAAGTGGGGTGACACTGGTCTAGTTTCCACCAAGCATTAATTCACACCTAACGCGGCGTAGAATCAAATTCAAGTCGATGGAAACCTGTCAAATTGTGCTGATTTCACTTCCGCTTCGATCTATAAGTACTCTACTTCCAATGGAAACGGAACACTAAATTTGATCAGTACCGGAGTGAAACCGAATTGAGGGTTTCGGTGGAAACTAGACCACTGTTTGCGCCTTTAGCATTGTCCCGCACCTGAGCGCGTGAATTTCAGGGAATCTCATTCGTTTGAATGCTGCTAACTCAAAAAATATTATAGCCTCGACATTTTGATATTAGGTTCTTTGTCTTAAAATGATCTCGAGAATCTACTGGTAAAAGGAAATCCGGTAGTTGCAGGACACCCTATATACGTATATATAAATACATATACGTGTTCAGTAAATTTTTACAAGTGGATTCTTTGAATTGATATTTTAATTCATCAAATTATATAGGATGCTAGATTTGCATTTCGTAAATGAAAGATCCCCCTTAAACTAATTTAAAATATTGCAAAAAAACTTCTCAGCTAGGAGTCGAACCTGGAATCTCCGGCTTTCCGGGCCGTTGCCTTCCCTGTTAGGCCACCGAAGCCAGCAATTTACTCGTTAATTCACGCTGATTGAAATGATAACCGTTATTAACTATCAGACCATCTTCGATAAATGTATAGAATATTGCGAGACAAGCTCCAAGTGCCTCGGTGGCGTAATAAGGAAGGCGACGGCCCGGAAAGCCAGAGATTCGAGGTCCGACTTCTAGCTGAGGAGTTTTTTTCGTAATATTTTAAATTAGTTTGGGGAGGTATTCAGGATCCTTCATATACAAGATGCAAATCTAGCATTCTATATGATTTGATGAATTGAAATATCAATTCAAATAACTCACTTGTAAAAATTTACTTGTAAACACGTATATGTATTCATATATATGTATATATATACAATGCATATTTCCGCATAATTATCTTGCAATCGGCTCGTAAGACCCTACAGGGTGTCTGACAACGAACTATAAAGCCGACGTGTGTAGGTAGATCGAGTTATTCTGAACAGAAAAGTTATATATCATTTTGCAAAATTCGCAATATTTATTGAGATATGAATTAATAAATGTGAACCAATGAAGGCGCGGGAAGCGATGATCGGACTCTATAGGCGTGCACAATTATCAGCTCTACTCCTCGCTCGCCGCTGCTCGCTGCGTATCGCCGAATAGCGCCCGATCGCAAGAAACTGAGTCGTTCCGCGCTTGTTTGTTTACTCCGCCTCTTGTTACTAAGACATTACATGAGAGAAGCCATTTTTCTTTTCATCTGATAATCGTGCACGCTTATAGAGTCCGATCATCGCTCCCCGCGCCTTCATTAGTTCACATTTGTTAATTCATATCTCATAAATAAATATTGCGAATTTTGCAAAATAGTATATAACTTTTCTGTTCAGAATGACCCGATCTACCTACACACGTCGGCTTTATAGTTCGTTGAAATTTTCATAAAGTCTTAAAATTAACTTCCCAATAAGTAATTTCCGAGATATTACAATAAAATATTGTGAGATATTTTGTGTAAAACTAAGGGATATAGCAGGATATTTGTGCACATTATGAGATTTATTCCAAATATTCCAAGTATTTAGAATATTTATTTCATAGATATCTATTGGATATTTCAAAATGTCCAAATAATATTTGGTGGATATTTTTTATACATCTGTGCTGTCAGACATCTGTACACACAACATATTTTATCTTAAGAATATTGTAAAATATTTCAGAGTGTAAATGCAATCTCAATATAAATTATATATGTACAATACTTTAGTTATATTACTCTACTATACTTTTAAATAAAAGTTATATTATTACTATACTTTTAAATATTTCCAATATTTTTATACTTAAAAAATAAGCGTACATATAAAAATGTCTAAAACTTATTCAAACATCTGAAAAATTAGAACGTCTTTATACATTTGTGTATCTGGATTATGGTACTTTTTAAAGAAAAAGGAAGATAAAAAATACAGGTCTTCCACAATTAGTGTTAAATCTTTTGTAGACAGGTAGAAAGAATAAACCTGAGTCAAAAGTCCTAAATAATTTTTCTCTATTATATGTAATACAGAAGTAATAATTGAATAAATCAAGCCAATCAGTGCCGTTCTTTAGCCGGGCGCATGTCAGTGAGCCGCGCAGAGCGCTCACGCACACCAGACGCGTGGTTCACTGATATGCGTTCGGCTAAAGGTCGGCGCTGATTGGCTTGATTTATTCAATAATTACTTCTTTATTATATATAATAGAAAAAAATTGTTCAGGACTTTTCAACTCAGTTTTACTCCTCCTACTTGCTTACGAGAGATTTTACACTAATTGTCGGACACCCTGTATATAAAAAAAATTATGTAAATTATAACAAGTTTTTATTTCTAAGTATGTATTTTAACTATTTTCATTATGTAATAAAAGAACAACGACATAGTTAGATTTTGTAACCGACTAAACTGTAAAACAGACTGAGTCTTTACATACATTTAGCTCAGTGACTGGGCCTGTCTTACATTTTCTAAAAACAAAAAAATACTTAAATAATAATAAATATAATTATCTTACATTTTTATATTGTTTCTAATTATCGTTTTCTTGGACCACGATTTTTGGTCTACCCAATATATACAGTGTGTGCCAAAAGTCCCGGAACAGTCAAATATTTTGAAAACAAAACATTTTAGAACAAAATGTTTCAAATAAAAGTTTTGGAATTTTAAACGTTCTATTGATTGAATATATCCGATTAATCTTGAATAGATAGGTCAATGTCACGGCAAAGTCACCCTAATTTTTTTAAAATAGAACAACCTACTTTATATCATATAATGTTAAAGCTGACTTCAAGACCTTTTCAAAACATTGGTTGATGACTTATTTCTATTAAGAATTGCCTCAGTTATAAGCTCTAGAAGTTACGATGCCGCCAGCATTACAATTGTCCAGGGTGCATCGCGTGAAGATTCCATGGACAGATTTTACATCCTTTTGTGTGTGTGTGTGTGTGTGTGTGCGTGCGTGCGTGCGTGCGTGCGTGCGTGCGTGCGTGCGTGTGTGTGTGTGTGTGTGTGTGNGTGCGTGTGTGTGTGTGTGTGTGTGTGTGTGTGTGTGTGTGTGTAATGGAGGTCAGGACTCTAGGGTCACTCCCCCAATATTTCGTGATTCTAAACCTTCTCTGTTTTACGCAATTTTTTAAAACAAATAGAGTAAACTTATTTTTAACAGCAAAATTAAAAACCGTAGTAAACTGTCACTGAGCTCGCCAAAACAAATAACGACGGAACAACGTATGACTGTCTTACAAAAAGAATAATACACGTATGAGAAGGCAACCAAGAGTAACGATCCTTATAATGCGTTTAAGTACGAGAAAGACCGACCTCGTTTTTAAATTATATTAAAAGAAATTTAGGTTTTAACATTTTTAGTGTGAATAGATTCTATGAAGGATTGGATTTGAATAGGAAAATTATTAAGATCTTGACAAAATTATACTTTTTGAACTCATGCAAGGGTTTAAATATTGTATCACCAAACATTAGTAACGCTTTTAACTTCCGTTTTAATTCTTCAAAACCAAATTTAATGCATAAGTTTTCTCATACATTAGACTTCTATAGTAAAAAATGTTATTAATTTTGAAATTCGCAATTCTCATCATTTATTATATGTATTACGCCACAATTTATTTAATTTAACTACTTATCTTTCATCTTGTTTACCAACTTATTGCTGGAACAAGTTTTTTGACACTCAGAGCCATTGCGTTTATAAAACGAGATTTTAGAAGATCTTAAAAATTGATGATAAAGTTTTTTGGCTTTTTAGAAAGGGCATGTTGAACAAACATAAACATTTAAAAGATATTTCTTATTATGTGACCTATCCAAGTTTCAATGGCCTTGACAGTGTTAGCTCAAATAATGCTTCTTATTGTTTCTCTTTTAAGAAAACAAATTTATCTAATTCGTTTGTTGATGAAATACATATTGATCCTTCATTATTTGATAACAATGATGATTTCTAAATAACCTAAAAAAAATGGTTTGTGAATTTAACTTCTGAAATTATTCCAGATGACGTTCTTGATTTGCTTCGTCTCGGAGAGAGGTTTAGTTTGCCATTACAATTTACATAAGCCTAAAAAAAACATACGACATTTGAAATTATCAAGGATGTCGAAAATTATATTAGACACGTTGGCGAAAATTTAAAACCCCATATACGGTTACATACCACCTCTTTTATTGAACATTTCATCAAAAAATAACCTTTCATAACAAAAGTTGAAAGAAAGCTGATTGATCAGGTTAATGCTACTAAAAATTTTGTTAAGAACCATTCAAACATCTTATTTATGAAAGCTGATGAGGGAAATGTCACTGTTGCTTTATATACAGAAGATTATATTTCCAAAAATTGAAATCTTGTTGAATGATACAAACTCTTACGTAGTTTCTAAATTAAAGAATTCTGCCAAAAATATTGAAAATAAGTTAAAAGAATGTCTCAAATCCTGGCGCAGAGCAACCTATCTAAATGCGAAAGAATATTTCTTTCTTTTTGCCAATGACAAACCCTTTCCTCGCGCATATGGACTTTCGAAAATTCATAAGCCTGATGTTCCCTTTAGGATTATAGTTTCCTGTGTAAACACTACAATGTATAAGTTTGCAACTTTCTTACATACCATTTTATTAAAAAGCTTACTGAAACCAAATAGTTTTGTCCAAAATTTGAAGGCCTTGAAGGCTTTGAATTATTTGAAGGTCTATCGGGCTTTAAAGTTGTGTGGTGAACACGATGTTTTACTATCCTTGAACGTCGTTTTGCTTTTTACAAATGTTCCTTTAAACTTAGCACTAAATGGAGTGAGAAAAAAATGGGATCTGATTAAAGACAACACATCCCGCTTGAACCTTTTATAACTGTTGTCTTAAGATTTGTCCTTTCCTCTACATTTTTCATATTCAATGGTATCACATATCAACAAACTTTTGATACTCCATGGGCTCGCCACTCTCTTCCATTATAGCAGACTTACAAGAGAACCTCGCGAAGTGGGAAATTCTGATTCTGATGAAACTTTGCACACGTGTAGGGTAGGTCAATAGATAAATGTTGACATATTCCGTTGCGGAATATGCACGGTTTTAAGGGATGAAGTCACTCTTTATACATATACCGACTTTTTACTTTTTTAAATTTATCTCAAAAATTATAGAAGATATCAAAAAATATTTTATACAAAAGTTTCATTGAAAAATGTCCTCTATTTACCTATAGTAACATATTTAAAAACAAATTTTTTAAAAATATATCTTTAAAAATGTATAAAAAAAAGTTTTTAAACAATGTTATTCATGTAAATACATAGAGATATTTTTACTATAAAACTTTTATATAAAACATTTTTTACTATTCTCAGAAGTTTTCGAGATACATCAAGAAAATTGCAAAGCCGCTTTACATGAGGAATGGTTTTGCTATTTAGAATTGATTTTAGTTTGCTACTGAACATTTCTACATCTATTTGTCAATTTATCTATTTATTTATACATGTATATGTTCATTTATACACAATTTTATCACAAGAATATATCTATATATAATCACACAGTAATACAATTTTGAAATAATTTGTTTTCAAAATTTATTTTTACCATCTCTTATATAAGGAACTATCTGTTGCGTTATATTTTACTATAAAAGTATTTTTTTCAACAAAGATGCTTTTATTTTCTAAATATTTCTATGTTGCAGTGCAACGTGACTTGAGAAATCATTGAGAATATTTATATTACATTTGTAATATCGCATATTATAGTGTTGCGGGATGCATGCTGCGTCGACACCCGTTGGAAGAATATGTTGGTTTATTGTTCGATCATTCGGTTGCGCGGCGTTTGTATATGTATATATACATATATACGTAACACATCACGCATATTATTTACTTACGTAATCACAATGCAGAGTAGTCACGTACCTTGTATGTAAGAATAATGCGATAATTTTACATAATCAAAAGATTTTGATCAATGAAAACTTTAAATAAATTTAAATAATGTATTAAATATCGCAAAAAGTTCATGTCATTTTTCCCTGAATGTATATCGCGAAAACAACAAACTTTCCGCGTTTGAACCTATAAATAAGATGTGACGTCATATAAATTAGAATTGCGCCACGTAGTTGTAGTATAAAGTTACCAAGTCACCAAGTGTAAAGATTCATTCAAGTGTAAGAGATTATCCAAGTTTGTATTTTCAAAAACAGTGGCTGTATATGTTTAACAAAGATAACAAATTATAACAAAGCAAAATGTTACATGTGAATCTTGCAAATGTTATTAATATGTTAAATGTGTCATTCCAAATTGTAAATATTCTACAAACATCTGTAAATGATAAAGAAATTGAATTACATGGTACACTATAAAGAATATTACACAAAATGCAATGGATTACGTATCATTTACTATACAGACAGACACTACGTTGCAGATGATGAAATAGAAGAAATTGAAGAAAATGATGAATATGAGAAAGAAGATAGTTGTACATCACAAGAAGAAATTGTAAATAATGACTATAAAAGAAAAGCTGTTGAGTTCTAGAAAAGTGGAAAAAAAGGGCATTACACTTTATCAACAGTATAACATTGTTTTAAAAAGGTAAAGTCCTTGTCGCAGCTGTATAAATGGGACCTCTTTTTACAAAAGGTGGTTTATAGACAAAAACTATTAGATATTTTTCAATATGTCTTAGAAAAGTTCAAAGACGCTAACAACAACAATAGAATCATTTATGAGTTAGATCTACGACAATGGGCTCTAGAAGCAAAAGAACAAATTAATCTTCCTCATTTTAAAGCAAGAGCAACATGGATAGTAAATTTTAAAAAAAAGTATGGAATAGTATCGAAAAAGATAACCATGTTTATAAACCGTTCGTCGAAGACAAATCAAGAAACAATTACAAACTGCATGCCAAGAATTTATAAGTTCTGTGAAATCATTTATAGATCTTTTTGAAATACAAAATATATATAATGCAGACGAAAGTGGGTTCAATTTGGAAATACATTCAGGCAGAACGTTAACAACACAAGATGTTAAAACAGTCGAAGCCGTAGTTCAATCACAATCAGCAATTACACATAGCTATACCATTATGCTTACAATTTCTGCAAGCGGACAATAACAATCACCTCTTTATTTGGTATTGAAAGAAACCAGTGGAAATTTCGGGCCACGCGTAGAAGATACTTTATTTAGACCTGCAAATGTTTTTATCGCGGCATCAAAATCAGGAAAATTAACTACACAACACTTTCAATCTTGGTTTACAAATGTGTTTTTACCCGAAACTGGAAGCTTCAGTGTGTTATTATTAGATTCTTGGAGCGGACATTGTTCTCAAAGCCTACAAGAGTTTATGCCATCAACAAATAAAGATGTATGAATTTTAACAATACCAAAAAAACTACAGAAATTATTCAACCTCTTGATGTTTATGGATTTATGCTATGGAAACATTTTGTAAGGGCATTTAGAAATCGCGTTATATTGTTACATTATGATATCAATTTACATTTGAGAAATAATATTATCAAGTTACAATCCTTAACGCATATACAACTATCTTCTCCACGATTCCATAATCTTTTCAAATATGCTTGGTTTAAAAGTGGCTACATTCAAGTGGCTACATCGAAGAACGACCACCACAGTTCGCAAACCCAGTAGATTTTTGTTTTTTTGGAAAATATATACAAGAAATACCACGCTGTTCTATATGTGGAGTACCTGCTGTACGTTGTTCCTGGTGCAAAAATATTTTTGTATGCATCATCTTTTTGTAGAATATCATAATTGTAAACACTATGAAATATAGAAATTTTTCGTAAGTAAATAATTTTACTCAAATAAGCATAATATTCTTCGCTAATGTTTAATAATATTTTTATGCATTATAGGACATCTTCTGTCAACACATGAGGTGATAATTCTTATGGAAAATGTTGTCCAAAGAATTAATGCACGACGTCTGCCACACCTTAAAGAATGAAGAAGCACGTCTAACCAAGCAAAATATTTATAACTTCTATTACAAATAAAAAAATATATTCAAATAGATAAAACAATACTATTGTATAATACGTTATATAACCAATTATTAATAAATTACTAATTGATCGCAAATTGGAAGTAAATTTGTTTAAAATAAAACAATATTAACAATGGAATTGTGTAGATTACATTAATAAAATATTTTTGCCAAAGATTGATTTTTTGAAAATAATAATGTACATTATACATATATTTAGAGGTCACAGATAATTCTTAACTATAACAAATTTAGACAGTTAGATTTAAATGTCAGTAACCTTCTTACATTCTTGTTTGAAGACCTATAAAGTTCATTCAAAGATTAAAAGTATCTATAGTAATATACAGTGGCTCAAAAAAGTATTTGTACACTTACATTTAAAAATAATGCACATAATAGTTTAGGGTTGTATGTCTTATAATGAAAATTTAGCATTTATCAAAGAAATTATGAAGGTTCAAAGACATTGATGTATCGCAGGATATTTTACTAGAGAGCAAAATTACAAACTTTTTTTGTATTAAAAACTTCAAGAGAATTGTGTATTTTCTATGTACAACGCCAGTGTACTACTAATTTTTTGAGTATAAAATTTTCGGTTTTTTTTTAATTGCTTCAAGTACAATATTGAGAGTTCTTGAAAAATACTGCTTCCGTACATCATAAGGCAGTAATAGACATATTTTGTATTAATATATTATTTCATTATATAAAAAAATTTTAAACATGTGAGTGTACAAATACTTTTTAGATTCACTGTACATGTATTACTATACATCTTATTATCTATCATCTCGTCTTATATACGAGGTGTGATAAAAAAATAAGGTGACTTTTCATCTTTATAAAAAAATATTCATTTATTTATCCAAAATTATGTTATCCCCTTCAAAATAATCCCTTTCTGATTTATTTATCCAAAATTATGTTATCCCCTTCAAAATAATCCCTTTCTGATACAATGCACTTGTGCCAGCGCTTTTTCCAGTCGTCAAAACACTTCTGAAATGCACTTTTGG
>NW_018022044.1:0-14630 GCF_002006095.1 Pseudomyrmex gracilis
TATATATATATATATATATTTTATAAACTTTTTTTTAAAAGCATTAAGAAACTATGTGTATGTGTGTACACACATGTATGTATATAAAATTTCATCTTTAACTTTTAGAAGATAAGCTTATCTTTCTTAGCACTGGTTTTTATTTTTACACATTCAAAAAATCTTATCATGTTATGAGAAAAGACAGCTATATTTCATGATTAGATAAGGCTATCAGTAACCAATATATAGTTTGATCATGCCTATATGTATATGCTCTGCAATACTATTTATTAATCACAATCTATCCTTTTACTTTCCAATTCAGTGCTTTTCAATATGGATTCAGAAGCAACTCGGTGGAATATAGAACCTTTGGATTCATTTAAACTGAACATTATGTCCAGGTCATTGCATCAACCTCCTGCTGACGAATTACTAAATAGTAATTATACAATTTAGTTATTGTAATAGTAGTATTAGTAAAATGGTAATATTTAATTATTATAATATAAAACAAATTCCAGTGAATTAATTGTAATCTTGTGTTACGTAATGATAGTTCTAGCAGAAGGAGTGACTGCGAACTTTAAAGAGGCTTCTGTTGAGATAGTTGATTGTCCAAACTTCAATCAGTATCCCTTCAATTTTTATCGAGAAGGTACGAGGAAAAAACGTATAAGCAACCTAGAAAATTTTTGTTTGACATTTTTATGTTAAAAGATTATTGTTTATTGTTTTTCTTAGGCTTGTGTGGTAATCCAATTATTTTGGATGTTGGTGGCCCATCATATCTTTTGCCAACTGCCCAAAAGTACAAGTTTTATGATATTAAAACATTACTACAGAAATTAAATTATAATTATAATGCTCTCGTTATTGGTGCTGGTGCTGGACCATGGCCACATACGGGCTCTAATTGTGAAGTGTGTACAAGTGTGATTTTATCATTCACACACAATTTAGTAATAATTCTACTGTAAAGGTACCTTTTCATATACGCAGCCAGCGTTGCCGTGGAAGATGCTACAGAGTGACGTCACGCGATAGAGAGATAGAGAGGTACGACTCGTCGTACTTCTCCCACCAATAGTAAATTACCTTCTCTACCGCGTAACGTCACACTGTAGAGCCCCTTGCACAATGGAAGGAATAGCGATAGCGATAGAAATAACACCAGTTTTAAAGAGTTTATATCTATAAATACCGGTAAGAACAGCGGAATCTAACATAAAAATACACACGTATCAATGCAGGTCAGAAAACGGAATAAGCAATAGCGATAAAATTTCCGATAAGTTGGAATTCTGTGTCTATTGCTTATCGCTATCGCTATTCCGTCCATTGTGCAAGGGACTTAGCACCTTCCAAGGCAACGCTGTACGCAGCATACTGCGGCAGCAAAGCGTCACGTGACTCAAATTATCTAGAACTGCTTTTGCTACTATACCTCATTTGAGGCGATTTTTGGTGATCGTATGGTACGTATACTAAAGTGTACCAAACTATAATTTGAAATCACTCAAACTAAAGGTTGGGACACTTTGGTATATGTACCATACGATCCCCTGATAGCCACCTGTCTGTGTTTTTGCTGTCATGTTGCCGAAAACAAAACGCTTGAGTTTTCAGCAAATTTAGAACAAGGTGAGTCAGGTATTTGTCTTTGGTTTGACATGACACGTATTCAACATGTGTTGCCGACAACTTGCTGTATATTTGCTGTCAACGGTTTATCACTAACATAAAGAGCAACATGACAACAAGTTTCCAACAACACGTCATAAATTTCAGCAAAAATACAATATGTCGAAAACGGACAAATATATATTCAATAACACATCGCTCTATAAAAGGGGAATTAATTAATTCAAGATTTCACTCAAATTAATCTTTGGAGATCTGATTTAGTTCTCCGATCAACTGATTAACTCGATGAAAGGTACTGGACCCGGAAAAAATCCTAAGGTGATGGGTAGGATTTGAACTCGAGACGTTCATATTTGCAATCCCTGCACTCAGTCCGCAAGACTACTTGTTCCTTACTAAAATATACTTATTTTTGTCTACTTATTCTAAAAGACGGTCATTCGTTTTCGACATTTAATGGGCTACAAGATAGAATAAATATATATCAACAGTTTTTACCAACCATACGACAGAAGTACAGACATCGGTGTCTTGTTTTGTTATCGTCATGTTGCTCTTATGTTGCCGAAAACGAATGATAAAGCAAAGAGTTTTCTATAAATAAAAGTCATTTTATTGACAACGTAATGAGCAATAGTTGTTCTTTGTTTGCTCTGAATCTGCTGACACAAAATGTCTCAAATTTGCCTTCGTGTCGTCGATTACGTATGACTATGCATCATGTATTCAGCAAATACACAGCAATTAGTTGAAAACTTCAGCTCAGCATTAAGTTACATGATTTTGCAAAACATGCTTGGCTATCAGGGCCAAAAATCGCCTTTGATGCCATTCTCTGCGTTATGTTAGAATTTATTATGGAATTTCGTGTGGAATAATAATACTACATGAAATTCCATCAACTTAACGCAGAGTATGGCATCGAATTGAGTATAGTAGCGGAAGTAGTTGTAGACAATTTGAGTTACGTGATGCTTTGTTGTCGCAGCATGCTACGTATATGAAAAGGTACCTTAATATGTATGTAACAAATAATATTCACAAAATACACATTTCAGCTTATCATGAAGGTAAATATAGTAAATGATTCGATTAAGAAAGGATACAAGCATGATATGGGAGTGGCAAATGGAACACATTATGCGTTTGTACAAAAATCTACTGGTAAATGTATACTTCACCGAGTGGTTGCTAATGAGGACGAAACAACCTTTGCTTTGTTAGCTAACTTGTATATATGTGAAGGCAAACCAGGAAAAGTTATAAAAGTGAGGGCTAAAAAGCGTACTGGAAATTTGGATTTTATATCATGCATGCAAAAGGCTTTAGAGGGCCATTATGGGGATAAACTTGTTGGTAGGTTTTTCGCAAACTGTGATGTTACTTTTTGATAATATGTGATAATAGACTTAATCATTTCCGAAGTTTTGTACAAAACTCTATAACAATTGAATAAGCTCGTAAAAAAATGAAATAAGATATTGAAGCAGATGCGAGTCAAAACACAAGATGTATGTACATGTGTGATTTATTGAATATAAAAACTACAAACGATTTGATCTTTTGTTTGAATCTTCTTTAGTGTACAAACTACTGTATACAAAAAAAAAACTTATAACGCACGTAAAATAATACAAAAACTAACAACTAAGTAATGAAGTGGATTAAAAATTTTAGATACCAAAAATTTTTATTTTAAGAGATCAGTTTCCGAGATGCTCCATATAAATTAAGAAAATTCTATTAATATTATATCTGACATTGTGTGAGAAGTTCAGACTATGTTTCTCTTTATTTAAAAAATTTAAAGCTATATAATAATTGTTGCACTGATAAACTTTTTTTGTCTTGCATAACTTGCGTAACTTGTTATTTGATAAGTGTTTTTATGTTAGAAGAGATTTTACTTATACGTTAGCTCTTTGAAAGTTGACCAGTTGACATTTTGTAAACTTATAGTGTAAATTTGATGTTTTCTGGTGTTTTGTTGGGAAGCGACAAAGTTATACTTTATATTATGGCTAGTTATTCTGCTAATCTTTATTTCAATTTACTTTTAATAAAATCTATTTTATCATTTATTTTTCAGTTTTTTAATTATTTTGTATACGTTGTAAATTATTTTGTTTTTGTATACAGTAGTTTTTACACTAAAAGAGGCTCAAACATAGAATCGAAACGATTTATAGTTTTTTACATTCAATAAATTACACACACATATGTACACCTTGCGTTTTTGCTCGCATTTTACTCCAATACCCGTTTAAAAATTTAAATACAGGTTTGGGCGGTACATTTATGGTGAAAAACGGGAAAGTGAAACAACATATAATGCCGGATTTCTCAGACACTCCATTGAATACGGAGACTCAGCTTAACGAGTGGTTACGATTTTATGAAATGGAAACTCCTCTGATAGCTGTTGGCACATTTGTCAGTGCCGAGACAGTAAGTACTCGGAAAAAAAATAAATATTTAACATATAAGTACAATATCCCTGATAGGAAACCATTTACAATTATGTGACGAAATCTTGCACTAAAATTGTAATTTGCAATTATACAGACATATTTTAGGAAATAGATGCAAAAACATTTATCTTTTCTGAAGTATTTGTTTGCAAAATTACTTTCCAAAATACTATTTCGGCAAAAGAATAACGATATGGCAAATCATCTTAACAGTATATTTGCAAAATTAATTTCACAAAGAAATTGTTCAATAATTGAGAAAAGAAATTCAGCTATGATGTTTTAAATATGTAGAAATATGATTGCATATGAAGAAATGCAAGAAATCGTCGTCACTCATGATGTCATATTTGTGCAATATTTTCACAATTTGCCTATTGGAGATATATACTGTGAAAATGCATAACGACTTTTTCGCAATTTTTGACAAATATTATTTACAAAATTTTATTTCGACAAAACTGTTGCGTTATGGCGAATCATCTTAGTGCAATCATTGCAAAATCGTCGCCATTCATGATGCCATTTTTGTGCAATATTTTCACAAATGTGCCTATTAGGGATATATTTCTTTCTTTTTCTTCTTTATAATAGAAAAAACAAATCGTTGATTTTCTTTCAGGATTTAGATCTCAGAGTTCAACATTTTCACAGTGCTAACGAAGAAATTGGTTTGGGTGGACATTATCATTATGATACAACACCAGATACCATTGAGTATGAAGGATATTTCAACATGGCAGACACTCTTTATCGCGTTGATCAACCTCTTAACAAACTTCAATTCGGAAAAGATTGATTCAGCAAACTTGACTTTGTTTACATTCAACACATTCAATTTTTTCAAGCTTTTGTTACGTAAGATAATAAATTGAATATTTTATGATAAATTTCTTATTAAAAAATAATTTTATTACCTAACTACAGTATATTTATATATAAAATATATTTTTGAAAATAATATCTTGTTCTCTTTTATAAGATATGAAAATAGAATCAAACGAGGTTTGGCTGTCAATGTTTAAATATATAAAGACATTTTTTATATTTTAGCAGTGATCTTTCCTCTAATATCAACATAATAAACTTCTTTTTATTACTATAATTACTTATTAATCGAGTACACAAGCTATGACTACGACTATTAAATAGTAATTCTTGTTTGTTCTATTGCGAATTTTGCATCTCATATCTTTGGGTTTTTATTATTATACACTTTAAACTGCAGATACACACATATATATATGTATACACCTAATTTTTTCAGAAAATAGTTTTGATATGGTGAAGTATTGAGGAGTCACCTTAGGTTCTCTTTGGAAATTCCAATATTAAAATTTGAAAAAAAATAAAACAGCTATATAGAGCCCGCGCAGGATGTTGTGCAGTAAATAATTGTAATCAGAGATGTGTCAAAACGTTTCGATTATAACTCTAGTTCTTATCAATTGAGTCAGCGAAAATTCAAATTCAAACGCAACACTTTAAGATGTCAATAGCATAAATAGTTTTGATATTTCATTAGTAATGTTTCGTGAGAAAAATGACGCACAGTATTATAGATATATTTATCACAAGACGCCACATCTGCGATTTTCTTCAATCCTGCAATGGATTTTATTATTTTCACTCGTGTTACATCGAGGATTCTTTCTCTCGTGACAATCGTTCCGAATCTTCCTAGCGTCATTAATCCGCAATAATCTCTTGGTCGTTTAAGTTATATTAATTGCGAATGGACAGCGTCGCAGATGCGTCAAATGACAGTGCAAACGACAGTATAGTTGGTTCGCGATAGCCGAGTGTAGGTCGCGATCCAGTGCTTGTCCGTTTTACTGCAATGAAGTTTAGCATCGAATCCACTGCCTCTTATAACAGCATCCATCCGGCCTACCATTACACCGAGCAGTTTGCTAACAATGGCGAGACTTATCGAGATGGAACTAAATGGTACGGAGTGTTCTTGGCATTCATGTCGGGCACTTTCTTCACCATTAGCTCAGCTTTAGTCAAAGCGGTCCGTAATGTGGATCCTATGATCCTGTTGGCTATCCGTGCTCTGCTGCAAATTTTAGTAATGACTATTGTAGCTTGCAGAGTATCTTTTGATTTCTTTAATCCTTCTGGCCAAAGAATACTAATACACTTTCAGGTAAGCTTGTTCTTAATTTCCGCAAACCATAATGTGACGAAGTGCATTCAATATATGTATTCTAATCGTCTACAGAAATAATTTTGTTAATTCTCACAACACGTACTTATGATTTTTTAAAATTTGATTAAGAAGTTATAGAAATTTTTTAAATATATTCATATAATATATCAATTATCATATAATAAAATAAAAAGACACTATGTACACACTTTTAATTCAGATAATCTAATTAGTGTTACAATATATTATACAAAATATTATACAAGATATATGTCTGTAAATAAACAAATATATATATATACATATATATATCTATATATACACATCTATATATCTATATATATACATATACATATATACATCTAGCAAACAATTTCTGACTGCGCAGACCTGGCAACAGAAACTGTGTGCAGAAACGCTACAATACGGAAACATGCTTTGTGTACTGCCAAAGCTGTTAACACACAGACACAAAAAACGCAACATGGTCACCAAAACTCACCAAAATCATATCCTACTGAGGACACAGATGGATATGGATTTGATATGGCGGTTGGCGACAAAATCGCGACATCTGACAACCAAATTATTTGCTGGGCATATATATATATATAAAGAGAGAAAAAGAGTATAATAAGATATAAATATTATAATTAGGTAAATATTTAAGCGTGTGTTTAATAGTTTTATAATTTATACATACATATATATTAGTGTTTACATATATCTAGTATTTATTAAGTGTTTTTATTGAATTTACACTCTTTCTCTTTCTTCTTTCTTGAGATTTTAACGCAAGCCGCATTAATGTTTTTGTATTTTATTACTTTCTCAAATATAATTTTTTAATAAATTTGTTACTACTTTAGCCAACATTTTAAAAAATTATATGCTTTAATATGTTCATTTCAAGTTTGAAAGAATAAAAACTTAAAATAATCTAAACTGAGTGCGTAAAATGTTATTCTTTTAGTGAACGCATATTCGATTTATGTAATCATATCGGACTTCAGTTCGATATTAGTTCCGTGAAAGAAATCGCTTATCGTTCCCTCATGCGGAACTGATATCATTAACAATTATATATAAATATACTGAGTTGTGTTTTGCACATGAATGCAACTTATTCGCAGATGTTTATTAATTACCCAGCAAACATTTCGGTCACAGAACCATATCCATCTGTGTCCTCAGTAGGATATGGTTTGGTAATCATGTCTGTCAACATGTGAAATGTCAAAATGCGACCAAAATGATGACAGAGTCTGCCACAAGCAAAGCGAAGTCAAATTATCGCCAAAGTGAAGCCAAAATCCGGAATAGGTTTGGTCATCGTCTGTTGGCGCCAAATTGCAAACAGTGCGCACGTATACACGAACAGACCTGCTTGGCGTTTGGTGGCAATCTGTCGTCAATGCGTTTAACAGATCAACCCGATTTTTGTCGTAAACAGATCTCTGGTACGGTTTTGCGGACTGTTTGGTCACATTATTGCTAAAAACAGATCTGCTTGCAATCGACCATCTATTTGTTGTCAATTTCACTGACATATATAGAATCGTTTTGACCGCAATACTCTCATGTATATTGCCAACAAAGTTGTTGCGTTTTTTCTTTTTGTGTGCTAACAGTTTTGGCAGTGTTTCCGTATTGTAGCATTTCTGCAAACAATTTCTGTTGCCAAGGTCTGAGCCGAAATTGTCAAAAACAGAAATTGTTTGCTGGGTAATTACTCGTTAATTATTGGGAATCGTGCAAATTATGATACAAAATTTTTTGATTCAGTATAACTCTCTCTACCTGTCTACGAACGATGATACGGCTATTACTGAATATCTTCTATACATGAGATAATTACTTAGCTTGTTCACAGATGTTTGATATTTTTATGACGCATGCCATGTTACTGCAGTAAGCCGGAAAATACTGATATCAATGACAATCATTATTTATTCGTGACATCTGTCTTTAATCGCATTGTGAAACTTAGTTTTCAAAAAAGAACCGAAGAAAATTAAAGCGCGCACGTACACGCACGCAATCTCACACACACGCACGCACGCACACACACACACAGAGAGAGAGAGAGAGAGAGGTTATGTAAAATATAAAAAAAATTAATTCTCTATAACAGAAATTTCTAAATGTATAATATTTATAATAGGAATTATATATGTAATAAAATTTGATTACTTTATATTATAATAAAATTATTTTACAATATATTTTATATAATTTATATAATTTAAACTGTATATAATTTAATTTTATATAATTTAAAAAAAAGAAAGTAAGGTTTTTTCTTTTTTTTCAGGGTTTAGTAGGAGGAATGACTCTGTCATTGCTGTACTACAGTTTCCGACAATTACCTCTCGGTGATGCCACTACAATCATATTCAGCTCACCAGTCATAGTCATTGCATTATCTTTTTTCTTTCTAAAAGAACCTTGTGGTGTTCTGCGCATAGTGGTTGTCTGCTCGCTCTTTATGGGCGTCGTTCTCGTTGCCAGACCACCTTTTATATTTCAGGTAATTAACATCAAAGAGAAAGAGAACACTAAAATAAACAACTTTTAATCTCATAATATCCAATCAAAATTTATTCAACAAAATAATAAAAAATCCGTAATTAGCGTGTTAAAAACAACTTTACCATGTCGCAAACTTTAAAAGTATGCTGATTTAATATTCAACGAAATGGCAAGTTTTCCCGGAAATACGCAATAAAAGTTTCAGTTTTGTTAACTGTATAAATATATAATATTACAATAATTAATTACAATAATTATAATATTATAGTAATTAATTACAATTCAATAACATATAATTAATTACAGTTAATTAGAATAATTAATCATATAATTAATTAAATTATTAGTTATTTTTGTATTAAACATAGAAATTAACTGAAACATTTTAGCATAAAATATTAAAAATTTTTAAATGCTTAAGCTTTTCGAAAATTCAACGAAATATATAAGGTTCTAATAGCAGTTTGCAGAATGTTTGTGCGAAAATGTTTTCGTTATATATTTGGTTAAAAATTTTTATTTAATTAAATTTTTATTTATTTATTAAATTTGAATTAATTTTTCCACCAGATACACCACGCCGAAACTTACAATCTCTTGGGATATCTATGCGCTATTCTGGCGACTCTGTTTACGGCGCTCAATATTGTTGTCATGAGGAAATGCTCGGAAATACATTACTCTATCTTAGTGTTAAATCTATCGTGTTGGTCGTTCATTGCGTCCGTTTTTTTCTACTTCACGGTATCCGCTGGCACGCACGAAATCCACAAGTTTCACTTGCCGCATGATTGGTTTACCTGGTTTCAAATCATGCTAGTAGCATTCACCGGTCTTACGGGTCAAGTGCTGGTAACAAAGGCGCTCAAAATCGAGGGCGCGGGAAAAGTTTCGGTCACCAGGTCGTTGGATATTATTCTGGCGTATTTAATCCAAGTATACTTGTTTGGCGAAAAGCCCACGTCTACTAGTCTGACTGGAGCAATCCTCATCATTTTCTCTGTTGTTTGCATGGGTTTCGAAAAGGAGATTTATTCGTTTTGCGACTTTATTCCCTAGTTAGTTAATTCACGTAACGAGCGATCGAATCTCGTCGCTAAACGCAACTTTTGATCTTGAGTTGAACTCAGCAATAACCGAATAACTCGCGCAATTTATTATATTTAATTATTATCGACTATTCAATAATGCATAAAATATCATTGTGTACGAAAAGATGCACTTATATATCTTAATGCAATTGCATTTTTCTTTAGTCAAAAACATGTAAATTTTTCACATATTTTTCTCTAAAACTGTTTTAAATTTATGATAATTCACTACACAATGCAAATATATTAATCATTAGAATCATTTTAGAATCTTGACATCGACATCTCTAATAATAGTAACAACAATAACACAATAATAATAATAATAATAATAATGTAGTTTGTGCGATTCGTACATGTATCTATGATGATTTATTTAATGAGAAAGAAAAGTACTACAATTAACAATAAACCGCTATACCACAAGTTTAAAATAATATAATTATGTACATGTGTTTTTTTTTGCGTATCTACTCTTCGTCCTCTTAATGAAACGCACGCAAACGCGCGGTCTGATTAATATCGCTGGAAAATGGACGCTTATTTAACACAATATGTGCTTGTAAATCTATATATACCTCAAAGCTTAGTTTACATTTCAAAAATGATATACGTAAAACATACACGTATACTTGTATACTTTTTTTCACACATGCGTTCATATTCAATTTTTTTTCTCAGATTCTTGAACTTTTTGTCGAATCTTCTTTGTGCAACATTTTATTACACTTTGTATATTCTAGTCTAATCTTATATATTTTACGTTCTATCTCTCTCTTATAATTAGAAAGAAGTCATACAATTACTTACATTATTAGAAGCAATTTCTCTTGTATATACTATTTTGCTTTGCCCGTTTTTCTCTATTCTTTACCTTACATTTTAATTATTTCAGTTTTACATCTTGTTGCACTTTTATGTTATATTTCCGATACGTCTTGTGACTTTATCTGTGATAATCGCACCTATTGCCTTTGTCACATAAAACAAATTTGTTCTGAGAGCCGAAAATGCACGATTGAGAATACATCATCATGATGCAACATATATGAAATTTAGTTTTCTTTCATCAAGAAAGAAGACAACACGACATTATTTGTGTAATTCTCACATCAATATGCGTGTGTGTGTAAATATATGTATATATTTACATCTATTACTCCAATAATGTTTCTTTTTTTACAAGGGAGTCATATAATTTTTGAAGAATCTTGTACAAAATGAAGAACGCATTATACAATTTCACTGTAATTCTTTTTACACTTTATATCAGATATATAGATTAAAACCAGTATATTCTGCTTACATTCTTGTTTTATGTAAAAAATGCGAGAAATGTTTTTTTTATGATTGTCGCATTTTCATTATCAATATTCAAGAATTTTAATCTCAGCGAAATAATACTGATTTCAATCTCTTTTCCTTCCCTCTCACACCTCTCTCTCTCTCTCTCTCTCTCTCTCTCTCTCTCTCTCTAGAATTTCCATTTGTGGATAGTACTACAAAAACTTTGGCCAGTTTTATCATAATGTGTATCATAAAATTAGAAATGTTACGATATAATGAAATGCTTCTTTAAACTATAAAGATCAAATAAAATCATGTTAGATAAAAGAAATTTTGTCACCGGTAAATTATCTTAATGCAATTATTTATTATTTAATCCTAACAATTCCTAACATAACCTAACCTAACCTAACAATTAATTAATATCGATAAGTTTTAATCAATTTGAAATTCTAAATTTGACCGAATATATCTGAAAAAAAAAACATAAATTGACTATACAACTTTTTGTTCAACTCACATAGCGTGTCTTTAAACATTATAATTTTCAAAACTTTATTTTTTTATTTTTTTTTTAAATCAAGATTTTAAATGTGAAGTTCGAAGTTTTCGATGTAAATCTTGTCTCATTTCACAATATCTACAAAACGTTTCTTTTGTATTTACTCTCAGTTTTATTATTTTCATCTTTTAGTGAAGTAATCTTTTACTTAAATGCAGTGGAAGCTAGTTTGTGCAAACCTTTTTTATCCTTTTATATTGGATCTTATCTTAAGTCGAAACGACTTAAGATCCAATCTCTGTTATATGAACAAATAGTTCGTATCATAGAAACCAATAGTCTGTATAATAAAGGTTGGGTTATCCAAACTATCTTGTCGCCCGATCGGTTTGGATAAAGGAGGTTTCACTGTATCTCTTTTCTATTAATTTCTCTTTTTTTCCGAAAAAGTAGAAGTGAAATTGCGCGGGCACTACATGCCCGCTTAGTCCTATCATCACAGTGAAATATATACATATTTTACCGCAAACAAATGTTTTGAAACTGTGCAGTATGCAAATTTTTGTCATATTCAAAATATGTTTTGATTACAAAAATAGGGCACATGCATTTGTTTTTTCATTTTCTATTTTTGTTTTTTTTTTATATAGAAGTATAATTGCTAATGTTTTTTTAAAGTAAGCTTAATGCTTTTACTTATAAAGTTACACTTTTTTGTTAAGATTGATAAAATATTAATAAGTTTATTCGTTGCTTACATTTGAAATTTTTTAATAAAAAGAAAATGAAATAACCCACATAGATATAATGTCTATTAGATGTCTAATGAATGTCTATAATTCTATGTGATATTTAATGAAGGTTTGTATAGAAAGTTGTAAGGTAAGTCCAAAAAGTGTAAGCAACACGAACAGGCTTATTGAGGCATTATTAGTGCAATTTTATACGTAAAGACATCTACCTGTCTGTATGTATATCAGTAATCAAGCTAGTTTTTTGTTTTCTCTTACACGTACACTCAATATTCAAAGTTCTATAATCACTCTATTATACACAATGTGTCTTTCTATCAGTATTATAAAGTTAGTCATATATGTCTTATACAGAACGAGCTATGTTTTCAATAGAGCTAAGACCTGGTTCACACAAGGCGCTTATAACGCTGCGTTAAGCGCGCGTTTTGTTAAAAAAAAAAAAAAAGACAAAAACGCGCGTTAGCGTGTGTACGCCAATAGGTAATCCAATGGTCATTACTAGGCGTTTTGTAACGCGCGTTTACAAAACGCCTCGTGTGAACTAGTATTAAGACATGATTATATATCGCAAAAGAACGAGACGTGTAAAATGTAATACATTACATGTTAATAAAAATGTTGCTATCAAGATACACCTGAATCATTAACAAAAATTATCTGATATAACTTATAAAACTTAAAAGATGAATTTGATACGCTCTCCGTTATAATAAATACTTCGCAAAAACTTTGGATATATATTTCAATTTTTTTTTTTTATAGATTCTTTCTGCATTTTAGAGTTTTTGACAGTTAAAATAAAAGACGTTACTAACTTAATAAATAAAGGCCATTGAAAATATTTTGTATGTGCGCGCGTGTGTGTGCGTGCGTGCGTGTATGTATGTGTGTACAGGGTATAAAAAGTATCGACGGCAAAATATCTTGAAAAGTAAGCATTTTAGAAAAAAGTATTTCAAACAAGAGTTGTAAAGTTTAAAAAGATCTATTTACTGATGAGTTTGACCTTGAATGGCGTCGCCAAGATCAAGTCAAGGTCATTTCAATTTTTTTGAATAGAACTCGATATTTTTTATTGCGTATTCTTGTAGCTTAATTTAAAAAAAGGCAAAATATATAAGCGATAATAAGAGCCATATGCTGGATGTTATTGCTGAAATATGTACATATACATATACAGTAGAACCTCGGTAACTCGAATCGTAAGGGAAAGGATATAAAATTCCTGGAAAGGATATAGAATTGTAGAGATTTCGTCTTATCAAAGTTTTCGAGTAAACAGAGGTCGAACAAACGGAAATTTGACTTATAGATGGTTCGTGCATGGGTTTATGTTCTTCGACCGGTAGAGGCTCAGAAAATAAAAAATAAAAATTCGACTTACAGAGACAATGTAGATATATATGTATTACAAATAAAGAAATTGTATGCGGAGTGACGCGACTGGGTACGGTCACACAATTGAGCCAAACAGCGAAACGCGGAAGCATCTTGCTAAGTGCACAAGTTGTCACTTGTTTTTTCATTGTTACGGATCTATCGCTTCGAGTTATAGAAAGTGCAGTACCAGAACTTCGACTTATGGAGATACACTTCGAGTTGTAGAGGTCAAACAAAAGTATATTCGAGTCACAGAAGTAATTTATTATATAGGTTTCTCAAGAGAAAAATTCGAGTTGAAAGAAGTTTATGTTTCAAAGTGCAGAGTTTTTGATACTAAAATGGAAGGAAACAAGCAAAAATTTTACCTTACAAAGGTTTTCGAATTAAGGAAGTTCAAGATAGCGAGGTTCTGCTATATATATTTATTCACGTGTAAATTTTACATGTGAGTTTTTGAATTAAAATTTTAATTCTTAAATTCATATAGGATGCTATATTTGCATCACATATATGAGAGACTCCGTATATCTCCCTAACTAATTTTAAAATATTGCGAAAAAAAATACCTCGGTCAGGAGTCAGGAGTTGAACCTGGAATCTCCGGCTTTCCGTGCCGTTGCTTTCCCACTTCGGCCACCGAAGCACAAAGTGATGCAAATATAGCATCCTATTAGAATTTAAGAATTGAAATTTCAATTCAAAAACTCACGTGTAAAATTTACTCGCGTGTGTGTGTGTGTGTGAGTGTGTGTGTGCGTGCGTGCGTGCGTGCGTGCGTGCGTGCGTGCGTGTGTGTGTGTGTGTGTGTGTGTGTGTGTGTGTGTG
>NW_018022044.1:14940-17823 GCF_002006095.1 Pseudomyrmex gracilis
ACGCGCGTAAGACAGCCCGATGCATGCTTATTCGCGGATCTTTGTTAATTAAAATCTCAGTAACTATTGCGAATCTAGCAAAATGGTATAGGACTTTTCGACTCAGTTTTATTCCTTCTACCTGCCTATGAGAGATGTTAAACCAATTCTGGGACACCCTGTATATATATATACATATACACATATTTCCGTAATAACATCCAGCGTAAAGCTCTTATTACCGTTTATATATTTCGCGTTTAGAAACCTCAGAGCTTAAGATTCTTTATTAATTGTTAATTCAAGAGCTTTCTAAAACATTATAATAAAATTCATTTTTGTTAAGTACTTTTTGAATGAGGGTTGAAGTTTAGAGTACCGCCGGTATTAGCATTATCTACCCAGATAGCCAACTGAGTGCAAGTTGTTGGCAACTTGCCACAAATATTGCTCATAAGTTTTCAGCAATTCAACAAAAGAGGGTATCCTTTTTTCAGTACGTTTTTACCAGCAAGCTTCTAAAATATAAAAGCAAGTTCCCAACAACTAATCGGCAATAAACTTATATTATTTTTCTCAACTTATGAATAAAAATCATTGCTTACATATTGCTGACTCACTTGTCATAAACATTGGCTACAACAAATTGATTGACAATAAAATTCAGCATATTGATACTGAATTGAACAAAAACATTTTCGTTACATTAAATAAAAACAACACAACAGCAATTGGCAAGCAATTTAATCTATACAATGATTTGCTTTATATTTAGTTTTCACATTTGGTTATTTGGGTAAGGTGTACTACATGGAGATTACTCAGTCAGATTTACATTTCTTGTGTGTGATCCAACGAAATATCGGTCGTGAAAGTGCACAATTAAACCGAATTTTATTAGAAATGCCATGACAAGTTTTTATGACCGAACAGCACAATGTCAAACCATGAATAGTGCGCATTTCGAACAATTATAATAAATGAGCACCCACAAAATATGTTTACTATGTCGATTAATTTCCAGGTCTTCTAATGCCCGATATTGATTTAGTTAGATCTTTGCTGGATTCACGACCGATCTTGCCTTAGTTGGCTGGATCCACGACACATACAAGAGGTGTAAATCCGACCGAGTAATCTTTTAGTACACTTGGATAATGCTAATACCGGTGGTACTCAACTTCAATCCTCATTCAAAAAATACTTAATAAAAAGTGTATTAGCACTATAATGAAAATGAACTTCATTATAGTGTTTTGGATAGCTTTTGAATTAAGCTACAAGAATATGCAATAAAAAATAAAATCTATTCAAAAACAACTCGACGTAACCTTGATCTGACCTTGGCGTTTTTAAATGGAAATTTATATATTTCATTGCATATTTTTGTAGCTGACGTCAAGACATTTTCGAAACATTGGTTACAAACTCTTTTTAGATGTATCGTGTAGAAGTCACACGGTCAAATTTAATCTCTTCGTGGTACTTGATTAAAGTGAGTTCTTGATTAAACCCTACTATGCGATCTCCACGCGGTACATCTTGGATAATGCTAACGCCGGTGGCACTGAAATTTTGAAGTCTCATAACTCAGGAAGAACTTACCTAAAAAGAGTTTGTAACTACTGTTTCGAAAACGTTTTGACTTCAGCTATAAGAATATGCAATGAAATATAGTTCCCGTTAAAAAAATTCAAGTCGACCTTGACATGATCTTCATGACGCCATCCAAGGTTAATTGCATATGCTTATGTAATGCATTACTTAACTCCCAACAACTTCTGTCTAAAACAATTTTCAAAAGAACCACTTACCTCGTTTTTAAATGAGGTATACGAGTGGTCTGAAACATCCGGTGTATATGTGTGTATATATAATCACACACACAGACACACAATATAAATATTAATTTTTTATATATACCCAGTAAACAATTTGTTCGCAATTTGCCGGCAAATTGTCAGCAATTTTAAGCAAAAATACTCAGCAAATTTGCATCAACTGTGTCCGTATTAGGCTTCGATTTTGTTGCCAAACCCAGATAGCCAAGTCTGTCAAAAGCAGATCATGCAAGTGTCTGCTATCATCTGTTGTCAACAAAAAGGCTACAAATCTGATACAGAAGTTGTTATTATTGATTAAGTCTACAAATTGGTGCCAAAAATCGAGCAGATCTTGCTCACAAAATCTGACAGCAGATTGGCTGCAGAAACCGAGCAAGATTTGCTAACATGACTTGACGTCAGATTGTCGGCAGAAACCGAACAAAATCTGCGCACGCACACTCTAACGACAGATTGGCAACAGAAACCGAGCAGAATCTGCAGCTTTTGGCGATTCACGTAAAATGATGCATTTAAAAGGTTTCAAAATGTTATTTTTATAACATAAAATTAGTTAAGTCTTTTGAATTAACTATTTTTTTAGTTTAAATTAAAAAATGCAATGCAATAATTTTATTATATAATGTTACAATGATTGTGTTACATATTACGCGTTTTCAATTTATCTATTAAATTATAATTATAAAAAAATTATATATATAATATATGTACATATATATATATATACATATATAACAGTATATACTAACATATATACAACACTAACATTATATACAAGCGAAATAATTTTTTTATAAATATAAGATCTTGCAAAAGTGTAGAAACCCTTTAATAGATTAGACTCCTTAATTAATTAGAAAAATACATGTTTGAAAAAAGTGTTTTATACAAAAATTATAGAGGTGTAGTGTGACACATTATATAATAAATTTACTATGTATGTGTACACTATGTGTATAGCGAAGTTAGAATTTAAATTAGTGTTTAAGACGTCAATAAATTATATCTATCTATATATAATTTTAGTGTATGACTATGTATAATTTTTTTATACATAATT
>NW_018022044.1:17893-28640 GCF_002006095.1 Pseudomyrmex gracilis
GCTAAAAGCTACAGATCTTGCTCGGTTTCTGCCGACAATCTGATGTCAAGTCATGTTAGCAGATTCTGCTCGGTTTCTGCTATCAATCTGCTATCAGATTCTGTGAGCAGGCTTTGCTAGCAGATCGTAAGCCTAATGCGGACACAACAGATGCCAATTTGCTCGCAACTTTTTAGTATATCTATTGCCAATCTGCTGGCATATTGCGCGCATTTTGTTTACTGGGAAGCTTGTCGACTAAAAGTAACAGCAAATTGCTAGCAAAAACCGAGCAAAACTTGATACATATTGAAACATATTTTGGTCTGAGACCAAATTGACGCCAAATATGAAGCAAGATCTGCGCAACACGACACAGCTTTGCTTGGTTTTTACCAGCAAGTTGCTGTTATGTTTTGTCAACAAGCTTGAATATATTTTTGCTAGCAATTTTGCAACATTGCCAGACAAAACAAATTCTGCATCATATTTGATGTCTTTCTGCTAATAAAATTTGTAACAAGCATTTGGCAAAATCTGTTTCGACAGATTTGGTTATCTGGGTAAGTAACTAATATCATTTGCAAAAATAATGTCCAAATGTAATTAATGCTTTTTTTAAGTTTTTCTGTATTTGAATGCGATTATGTTTTATTTGTTGAGTCCATATACATATGCCTCGATAAGAAAACATTTATGAAATTATGTGACAAAATCTTGCATAAAAATTGTGATTTGCAATTATGTAGATATATTTTGAGAAATAGATGTAAAAATATTGATCTTTTATCAAATATATGTAACTATTTGCAAAATTAATTTCCAAATACTATTTCGGCAAAATAATAACAAATCATCTTAACGGAATGTTTGCAAAAAAAAAATTTAATTTAAAAAGAAATTGTTCAATAATTTAGAAAAAACTTTCTGCTATGTGATGTTTAAAACATGTAGAAATATAATTGCATATAAAGAAATCAAATTAATTCATGTATATATATATATGGAAATGCATAACAACTCTTTTCTAATTTTTGACAAATATTATTTACAAAATTTTATTTTGACAACTGTTGCGTTATGGCAAATCATCTTAGTGCAATCATTGCAAAATCGTCGTCATTCATGATGTTATTTTTGTGCAATATTTTCACAATTTGCCTATTGGGATGCCTTTACACATGAAATTAGAATCATTATAAGCTTTGTATTAGTTATGCCAACTTCATGTGTAAGTTCATATATCGACTACAGATGTATTTGCTTTGGACGTTTACGTGCTTCAGCCTATCTTTGTTTAATATTTAAAAAAAGCAATAAAAACGGGCTGAAATTTAAAGCAGCCTTCCAACTGATTACGTGACTGCATAGAATCTTATAGCGCAAACCGCACGCCGTGCGCGAATTGGAAGGCTCTGGTTTAAAGCGCGTAAGCGCCTAAAGCAAATGTATTCTATAGGTCTATATGTTATGTCTGCAAATAAGAAATAATTTCTTTGGTTAAAGGCTCCTGAGTATTTTTACAGTTATATTCAAATTATGACGTCAGAAGCAAGAATTATGTAAATTTTGTAGCGTTTTTGACCAGATTGAATTGCTCCCGAAGGAATTGATAATGAAGTCACTTTAGCAAATCGACTACTTATATTGTTTGATTTACAGAAGTGACTGTACTAGTCGAAAACACTATTTGTCAGTGGAAAGAAATAAAACAGAAGCTCGAAAGAACCGTTACATCAAAAGAAGTTAAACAGACATATAAGTTGATAAAACTACAAGGTTTTTGCGTCTAAAGTGCTCGATATCATAGAAATAGAAACATACACATACATATATAATATATGTGTGTACACATATATATGTGTATACATACATATTAACTAAAATGCGAATAATCACGCCAAAATGCAAATAAAGAACAAATATACAAAAAATACACAGTGAAAACTCGTGAATCTCTGACAATATAATATAAATCTGCAAAGAAAACTACAAAACTACAGAACACATGATCTCTCAAACCAATAACGATATTTTGCCACTTCTACTTTGTAAAAACTTGAACAAGTCTATCTTGTTTATAATAAAAAAGGTATTTGAATCATATAATTACACACAACAGAATAGAATAACAAACTTATAGTCATTTATTATATTTTGAGAATAACAGCCATAAATCATTGCGGCATTTTATACAATTTTGAATATTTATATATATATATGTATATATACATATATATATATGTATATGTATGCATGTATAATATATGATATTATCGCGTTTTTGAATAATACCAAAACAACTTATTAATGAGAACGTATTTATAATGTATGTACAAAAACTTTCTCTTGAAGTCATTAATTTTGTAAAATTCTGTTAGATCTAAACACAAAGAAACCTACTTTTAAAGTAAAAGAATAAAGACGGTGCTTTTGCGATAATTGTTTAATTTAATGTTTGAACATAAACGCTTAGATCTAAGTTGATTCTATTTTTGTAAAATAATACACATCATAGAGTCGTATCTTGATCAAAGAACGATTTTAAAAGATGACAAAATGTTTCTCGCGAAAGACATATACTATACCAAAATGTGTGTGTGTGTGTGTGTGTATATATATCAATTGCATATTACAAATAAAAATTCACATTCACACAAATATCCTACATGCAGTATGTTATGTAATTATTTCATTAACTTTAAGAGAAGATTTATGTATCTTTATATCTTATTATTTTTACAAAATCGCTTATTAATCCTATTTTATTAAAGTTTTTGCAACAAATATATTATTTTCGCGATAATTGTAACGTAATCCTCAGAAAGATATTTTCAGTGACAAATAAATATCTTTCAAATGTAGATTTCTGCACTTTTGTTGTTTTGGATAAATAAAAATAAACATTGAAATGAATAAGAATTGTAGTTATAGCGAAGATTACAATTCTCTAAGGTGGTATTCATATAAAACTAAACAAAAGTGCTTATAATGCTAATTGAATACTCCATCTTGACTGTATCGAGCAAAATTCGCTTAAGGCTCCTAGATACTCATTCCAGCCATATTGAGTTACAAAAAAAAAAGGAATTATATAAAGTTGTTGTCTTGCAACTTACATTGCAATAAACTAGTGTTTTTACACTAATTTATTTCAATATAAGTCTCGTCATAATTCAATACGGCTACTTAGTATCCACTAGTCTTAAAAATATATACGATAACTGAGCATACTGATATCAGAGTTTATATTTCTCTTTCATTTGGATTTAGTATGTTACATAAAACTACTGTTTCTCTCTTTTAATCTCTCTCTCTTTCTTTCTCTCTGTGTGTGTATGTTATATATTTCATTTTTTGATTCAATTATATGTCTTAATTATTTGCCGAGTATAAAATTGTAGAACTATAATTTTGTTATAGTTTACGCGTTGCGTATTATAAATTTTGGACCAAGTATATAGAAGTTTCTTACATGGTACAAAAGGGATCTAGCGACAATCCGCATTTTGAAATAAGTAATTTTGCTTAAGAAAGATGTATTTATTTTAATATCATGTGTATCATGATATTTAATGATATTCATGTACACCTTATATTTATTCCATCACTGATAATTCGATTTAAGTTTGTTCAATCTTTTTTGCATAATCTAAATACCAAAGAAAAACTAAACGACAACTTGGAATTATTTGTAGTATAATTGCAAGAAGAAGTTCACAAATATGTACTAATCAAGATAAAAAACGGCCGATAAAATTATACACAACATGTAAAACACGAAAACTTAGGGTACGTCTGATAAAGCAACAAGTAGCCGACGTTAAAGAATCTCAATACTTGACTAAGCAAAGGAGAAGAAGTGATAGTGTGAAAGAAGAGAAATTGGTGATCGTTATTTCTCGTAACATAACAAACCTCCATTGATCGTGATGAAGTTACTATTTTACTCAATTAAACAAATATGCTTAAGGAAGTAGAATAAACCTCCGCGCCGTTTTTCGGCTCGGACAAGTTATTAAATCAAATGTGTATCGGCACGTGCACTAATAACTCGGCTCGACTGGAAAACACCGCAGCGCACATTTCGCACGTGTATTCCACCGCATCTGGGATTATCGTTTCCGGAACATCGTCTACCGACGCGATAACACTGTGTACAGCAAGCATTCTCGTTGGCGGCGCCGATTCCACCTTTACACTAAGTTTCACGTCGCCATTACTTATTTCCGTTGTCGTGTCAGACCGTAATATGCGTCCCTCATCTCCCTCGTCGGCATTATCTTCTTCTTCTTGAGCGGTAACAACACTCGCCTCGAAAGCGACCTCCAAGTGATTGCCATCCATCACAGGTTCCATTAATTGCGTCGAATCGCCACTGTTTCCCATGATATTATTATTATTGTTATGCAACTGTAACTGTTGCTGCTCTGTATTTGCTTCAACTGACATATTTACTTCTTGCTTCACTGTAACCTGTTTCTGTCTTTTCGGCTTCTTTGCAACCGACGACTTCCTTTTAGAAACATTCGGAGTTGATTCTTGATTTTTACCGACGATATTACCGTTATTGTTTTTATAGCTGTCGTGAGCAGTCTTCTGTATGCCTGGTTCTTGCTTGATATTAATTATCATTTGCTGCGACGATTGTGTTAAAAGCGCTTCTTCTTTCACTGATTTCGCCGGGAATGTTGCCGGCGTGAGTAGCATCTTACCTTCGATATGATAACTAACGTTTTTTGTGCGCGGCCGATTACGTTCGCCGCCCGGAAAGGCACCGGATTTGTGCTCATTTGGCATCACTTTCGGCGTTCGCGTCACCATCGTTTTCGTCTTCTGACCCTTTTTCGCGCCGTCGCTGCCCAACTCAACTGGCACTCGTGTCTTTTGCGTGTGTATCATCTTGGGTCGACCTGACTGATTTGATGTTTGCGCCTCTTGCTTCTTATCTTCTTTACGCAGTTTCTTTTTCGAGACTTTTGACTTAGACGCATTTAACTTAGAATTGCTTACGATCGAGTTTATGTTCTGTAACGAGCTCTCAAAGCTCTTCAACACATTCTGGTAACCTTCTTCAACGTTCGATCTCTGTTTATTTTTCTTGCCAAGTTTTCGTTTTGTATTGTCTTCAGAGTCAGAACCACCACCGCCGCCACCAACGCCGCTGCTGCCACCGACACCACTTCCGCCACCGCCGCCGCCACCACTAACGCCTGCACCAGTATTGCTGGCATTAGCTGTAGCGATGGCTCCGTTATCGGCTTCTGTCATATCGTATGTAAATTCGTTCCTACGCACCATAGTATTTGTTTCATGAGGTTTTAGCTTACGTCTTCTCTTATACTTGCGGGGCCCAGTTTGCGGCTGGCGTCTTAATGCAGTATTGTGGTCGCAATGCTGTACTATATGCAGCACTATTTCCTCAGGTGTGGCGAAAGACTCACTGCATACTTTACATAAATATGGCGTCGCGCTTCCTACACACTTCGGATCTGGACCAGAATGATGAGCCCGCACGTGTTCTCGGAGTACCACCTATGAATAAAGTACAGAATTTTACATATTAATCTAAAAAATACTGATCTTTTTTTCTCCAATATAAAAAATTAGTCTTTTAGGTAAACACACAATTTAAATTTGTGATAATTTTTTTTACAAAATGTATGCTATTTGTGTTTGCGCGCTTAAGAGGATACTGAATCAACAGCAAAAAGTCCGATTCAGCTGCCACTCAGGGCCTCCGCACAAACTCTTTCGTAGCGCGTTAAGTTACGTTAAGTACCAGCCATAAACTTAGATTCGTACGTAACCTTGAACTTTATTCAACGCACAAACAAAAACTTAACGTACAACGTTTATGCTACATTAAGTTAATTTTGTTTATTTGCGTTGAATAAAGTTCAAGTTTAACTACGAATCTAAGTTTATAACCAGTATTTTAACGTAATGTAACGCGTTACGAAAGTTTGTGCAGAGGCCTTTAGTCGCTACGCTGTCCAGTAGAAAAGGCGCTGTCCAGCGCCTTTTCTCGGGACCAAGTCGGACCAAAACAAGAATAAATGTGTGTCTCTCCGGCGCTTCTGTTAAAATTGTACTAATCGTAGTTTCAAGATTTCTTTTCTTACAAAGCTTCAAAATCCTTTTTGACACTTAAAATATTCGTTTATTTGCTAAAAGTATTTTTATTTTGATTTGTACGGCAAATTTTGCATATAAAGCGGAAATAGTCTACGTAATAACAGTCTATAAACTTTTTTTCGTTTTTCTTGTATTTTTATTTTTTATACAATTCTTTATTATATTCTTTTTTTTCTGAAGAAGCGTTTTTTCATTCCGACTAATAGTTTTTACAAAAAATTGGAATTACGAAATGTCAGTAAAACAGAACGGTTCAGCATCCTCTTAAATGATGATCAACTTACTCTTTGATTGAAAGCCCGAGGGCAAATAGCGCATCCATACGGTTTTTCGCCAGTGTGGATACGTTCGTGTTTTCTCAAAGTGCCGCCATCAGCAAATGCTTTCCAACAGAATCGACAACCGTACGGTCTTTCGCCTGTGTGAATACGTATGTGAATCTGTTGTGAGCTGCGACTGCCAAAAGTCTTTCCACACTCACGACACGGGAAAGAACGACCGCCCAACTCCTTATTATGCGAATGACGATGGCTTACGAGAGCTCGTCCGTCAGGGAATTCTTCACCGCACTCATCGCAAGCTACCATTTTGTTACGGTGCGACATCATATGTCTGCAACAACGCAATTCTTCATTCAAATACAAACAGAAATATTATTAAACCTATATAACCAAGTATTTTATGTATGCGTTTTTAAGTATAATATATGAATAAAATAACTAAAAACAATTTAAATATAAAAAACAAAACTGTTGGCTTTTATCATATTTTATTCACCTTCGCAATCTGGCTTTACTGTGGAAGCGTTTGCCACATTTTGTACAACTAAAGGTCTTTTCAACATTATGAACCCACGAATGTTTCAGTAAACTGCGCTTATCTTTGCATGTTTTTCCGCACATCGTACATGTATTCGGTGGTGCGTCCTCGGCATGATTCTGTTTTACATGTTCGGCAACCTCGGCTTCGTCGCGACATCTTGTTCCGCATAGTAGGCAACGACGACTAGGAGATCTTGTTATAAGTTTAAATTACCAAACAAGTATATTTTAAACGGATTCCAATTCAAAAGAGAGAAGCCGTTTCACATGCGATCAATGTTATTGCAATACATTTTCCTTGGTAATTTGACAATTAAATTTATCAATATTACCGATAGCAAAAAATGATATTGCCGATTTTACAAATTACATTGATCGCTGCGGAAACCTCTATACTGTATGATGAAAACTAAGTAAGTACAGATAAATACCTTGAAGCGTGAAGTTCAGCGTGTGCTAATAATGCTAAAGCTTCTTCAAACAATTCTCCGCATACATTGCACACATGATGCTGACTGGAACCTTCCATTGTCTCTATTTCTTGCTTGATGTGAATTCTATGTACACGATATCAAACTTACATATATAAATTTCTGATATTATTATTCTGTAGATATCATCAATCAACAAATAAAATGTGTTTATAAATTAACAATCAACAAAGTATCCTATTAGCATTTTATTACAATATATAAATGCAAAAAATAATTATTAAAAATATGTATTTTTTTAAAACTCGTCTTACTTTTGATGACGTTTAAGAAGATCCAGACGATGAAACGGTACGCCACAAGTATTACAATAGAATTCACCAATTCTCTCATTGTCGCCTGTATATGTACCATCGTTGTCAAACTCTTCTGTATCAGACGGTGACTGAGAAATACCGCCATGTTTGACACGTACATGTTCCCGCAGACTATTGACATCCCAAAACATTTCCCCACATGTAGTGCACTCGAATGGGCTGTCACCACCGTGGATACGAGAATGCGAAGCCAACGCTTTTTCCCTAGCAAATCCGACGCCGCAAAACTGGCAAACATACGGCTTGGTTGGATCGGTAACCGGCCACTGCGTTGGATGTTCCTCGCCAGTAACAGACATCTTTGGCCACTTCGAACTGGATGCATAATTATCGCTGCGTGCAGAATTATCATCGATCAGATCGTCCTCGAACAGTTGTGCATCCTCGCTGTACGTGTATTCATCGTCGTGCGATTTATACACATACTTGCCCATCTCCAGTTTGATATCCTCTGTATTATTGCGCTTCGGCATCCCAGTGGTATTACTCTTTCGTTTGCGTGGCGCGCTCGATTGCACCTTCTTGCGTCTGCCCCTAGTGGCGCCAGTTGTAGTGTCCTCTTCCTCAGCCACCAATGAATCCTCGTCGTTCAGATCATCTTCCAAGCCATCTCGCGATGATGGTGCGTACGCATGGATCTTTAGATGGTTGTTCAGATCGCACTTGCGCACAAAACGTGCTCCGCACAAATTACAACTATGCGGTCGATCAGTTTGGTGCGTCAGAATATGATTTGACAGATTCACTTTTTTTCTAAACCTGCGATTGCAGAAGTCACATGGGTACGGTCGAATGTTCTGGTACGAATCCTGATCGGGTGGTAGTGGTATCTCTATGTCATCATACTCTAGTGGATTGTCTTGAGTTATTTTAGCTTCTGGAATCTCGACCCTTCAAGTACAACATAATTTATTACATTTATTACATTACATTTGAATCCTTATTGATATGTATTTTTTGAGACAGTAATTTTAATAGATGCTGTTTAAAAATGCAAAAATATATCAGAGTAGTAAAAAAAGTAGAATAATGCATAAAATTTAAAAAAAAATACATATATGATTGATTGATAGATAAAAGTTTTATGTATCTTTTTATCAAAACTTACCCATCATCTGGAGGTCTATCCCAATTGTCAGCTATTACCTCTTCTGTGACTTGTATGTTTAGATAGTCATGGCCTTGATCTTGCGGTACTATGTAGATAGATTCCATATCATTAGTTTGAGGTATCATCAATATCTCAGATTCTGTTGTAGGTGCTACATCAGGGACAGTTTCCACAGTTTCTTCTACCGCTACCTCCTCACAAGCACCTATCACCTCTTCTCCAGAGGTAACTAGCTGTGCCTCTAGGCCACATATCACCTCTTCATGAAGATCCACATCTCCCACCCATTGCAAATTTAGATCTCCAGCAACATCCATTTTGTTTGGTATTTAAAATTATTTGATCACTGAAATCACTGCAAGTTGAATTAGTAAATATTTATACTTTATTTTACTTAAACAGTAGAGAGCATATTATTGCCACACAAACAACCAAGTCAAACTGCTTTATAATTGATTTTGTACAAATAAGTACATAATTCTTTTGATGTCACAAACCTGTTACACAAATTGTACTTCACAAACTTTATCATTTACTTATTTGACAGAGTTCATTAATTATTCAACATTTGTATGCAATTGTGCGTTCTTATCGCGATCGTCCGACATTACGGCAGTTCCCGCTGACGACAAGACAATTGCTTTTGAAACACGCAGCGCGGACACACAAACAACGAACTTCTGCAGGTACATTATATCATGAGACGAAACTTCGCTAAAAAAAAATCACAATGATTTTGTATCCCTTCGGTATCTGACGAACGTGACGATTTATGCGATTCGCGGCTAACAGCGAACACAGCGGCGAATATATATCCGTAAATTTTACCCCCCTCCCTCCTACCTCTTCTCGGTCATCTTACCGATGACCGTGCGACAAACGATAATCGCGTCGCACGTAGTGACGCGATCAGCCCGAATTCGAATGATCGGACATCTGTGTGCTACTATCAAGCTCTATGTTGACGTTTCAAGTCTGAGGTTATAATTACATAGGTTATAATGTTAGAGGTTATAAATGACGGAGAATTTGTCGCGTCGTCGAAAAAGACGTGGCGTCTGCGTACGCGGCCAAATGAACACGGTAGCGTTACGCCACTGAACGAAGAAGTCGAGTGATACAACTGGATACAACTAGTGCCGACGACAAAGGCTATTCGAAACTGGCAAAAAACTGATTTAGTTCGCTTTCATGTAACAAGCTTCTCTTTCCAAAAGGAAACGCGCGGCAAAAGCATACCATTGCACGCGGGAGACATTCGAGTGCGGATTAGTATTGAGACGCGAAAAGCAACACGGCAGCGACCGACGTCGAACAATAGTCGCAATTTTACTTACTGTTCGTGTACTACGACGCAACCAATAACCTAACCTAACCAAATAACACTTAGATCGAGAGCAGCGTCGACCTTCGATTGTTTCCAAGCTGGTGGGGGATACGTTGAAAATAAATCTAACACACAAAATGGCGGTTTTTGTGTTACGCGCGTGCACTGGTTTAGTTTGGTTCAGGTTTAAAGGCCGAAGCACAGACTTTTCCATAAAGGTATCTTTTCATACAGCAGCACGCTGCGGCAGCAAAATGTCACGTGACTTAAACTTTCTAGGACTGCTTCCGCTAGGTATATTTAGGCCTGGTTTATGCATAGACCATAGAGCTTATAGATAGGTTTGGTTTGGTGCATATATGTAATACCAGAGAGAAACCTGAGAGCGGCCATCCAAATGTAATTTTTTACGACGGTTTCAGCCGCTGGTTTTAGCCGTATTTCCACAAAAGTGGAACTCAAAGGCCGTTCTACATTAAACGCAAGTCACAGATCTCGTGGAATTGACCAATTGCAGAGTCAAATCAGCCAATCGACCAACGTGATTGATCAGTTCCACGAGA